>NC_056726.1:334994479-335147154 GCF_019279795.1 Protopterus annectens
GATCATCCCACTGATTTGCCACGGGGACAGGGTGATGGGCAGGGGAATTACGCCAATTATCTGGACTTTCTGACAATATCTCTACAGTTGTGGGGTATGATTCTGCATACAGCTTACTACCACTGCCAGGTTTCGAACCATGGCTGTGTGTAGTAAAAATACAGCACTTCACGTCTCAGTAGAGTGTGCTGTTTGGGTTATGTTATTTATCTTTTCACTGTTTTTGTCTAAGTCTCTCTCAGTTGTACAGTATGACCTTGTGATTACAACAGTCGTATACAGACATTCCTACACATTTTAATTATGTAGCACAGTGCGGGTAACAGTGCTTAATACAACAGTACTATTAAGAGAATGCAGCTCTATATTACCATATGATACCAGAGTAAACACAATTAGTCCAGGAGTTAGATCTTTATTGCCAGGCTGTTACCCTTTTATTTACATACAACCTATATGAGACTCTTCCTGCCATATTGTCTGGTTTATTCAGTACATGCCATACACAACACAGGATTTATACTGGCAATTAACTTTCTACTACTTTTAGATTCATTTCTTATGACAGTACATGCGAGATTATTACTAACTTGCCTCACAACGCAGCGTTTGCAGCCTACAGGCATGGGCTTCCTGATTCACAGCCCGTTCTGCTGCCACTGTCAAAGACATAAGAGGAATATTTCGCCATACCCATCCATAATATACATGAGCTGGCAATTATTAAACAGGAAGTAGGATGAGTACTTACACACGGCTGGAACATCACCCAACTGCCTAGCTTCTTGGATCCACTGATCCAGGAGCTCCCTCTTCCTCCATTTCAGGTTGGCATAGTGAAGCCTGACCTGCTCACCAGTTTGAGGAATGCCAGTGGCAATTTTGAGGTCACTGGCGAGATGGTCCCAGGTTCCACTTTATATTGGGAACCCTGGTACAGGTCCTGCAGCAGTTTCTGTTCATGGTATTTAACGAGGAGTCCTGCCATGACTTTGAACTCCTGGATGCCCCAGCACTGTGCCCAGAAGTGCAATCCTTCTCCCACATTGGCCATAGTGCATACAGGAGGAAGCTGCAACCAGTTATGAGATGTATTCCCACCTGTGGGGTTTAAGTAGAGCCAATTTCCTGCGCTTTGCTGTGATTGGACGATTTTGAAAATGCTAAGCTATGGGCAAACCTGCTTACCTAAGGCTGGCATTGCTTAAAGGGGTATACCAATGGGCAGATTGATTTAGCTGGCCTACACATTGCTTACACCTAGTAAGCAGGGGTGTGCAATGCTTAGCATTGCTTATGTTTATATTTGCACCCTATTTGCTGTTTGGCATTGATTTATCCTTCATTACATGTTATATATCTGTTTAGTATCTGTGATTCATGTGTACGTACACTGTATGGGGTCCTTGTGTTTAATGGGGGATTTCACCACTTTATTACAATCACACCTCACATCTGGACTTAATGCAGTACTCCAGTTCACATATTTATGCTATGTAGTCGGCCATACAACATAAAACTGTATATAGATTCCTTTCACATGTAAATTGTGATTTTGTATCGTGAGGATCTGTTTGGGG
This sequence comes from Protopterus annectens, assembly GCF_019279795.1. Classification (NCBI taxonomy): domain Eukaryota; kingdom Metazoa; phylum Chordata; order Ceratodontiformes; family Protopteridae; genus Protopterus; species Protopterus annectens. Next base: position 334,996,060 of record NC_056726.1, read on the forward strand.
ATACCTCAGTTTTATGTACTGTTATGATGACTTGCTGGTTAATTGCTGTAACTGTAGTGTACAGGGTCCTGAGTTCAAGCCCCTCAAGGGCTGTTTATTTTGTTGCTGGACAGAACAGCAGCTGTTGGATACAGAGTGATTAAGGCACTTTTAAGCAGTTGTAAGTGGGTTTGTTTGGGTTAATTGCTGTAACTGTAGTGTACAGGGTCCTGAGTTCAAGCCCCTCAAGGGCTGTTTATTTTGTTGCTGGACAGAACAGCAGCTGTTGGATACAGAGTGATTAAGGCACTTTTAAGCAGTTGTAAGTGGGTTTGTGTGGGTTTGCGTGACAGTAAGCAATGCTAACTTCCAGTTAAATATGCTTACAGAGAGTTAGCTTCAAAATTGCTTAACCTGTGTGCACATTGCTTACCCCCATGCAAACAGGCTTAAACCTGCTTACTTCTGCTTAAACTGCTTACTCCCACTTACCCCCACACTAATTTAGACAGAAATGAAACATGTCTCTTGGAAAAGTGGTAGATTTGGACACTCTATGGATTTATCATGCATTACACATTATACCTTCATTTCATATCCCTGATTCGTGTGTACATATACTATATGGGGCACTTGTGTTTATCTGTAGATTTTGCCACATTATTACAATGACACCTCACATCTGCATTTAATGCAGTACTCCAGTTCACATATATATGTTATTTATTAGGTTGTACAGCCAAAAAAAATGTTCATAAAGTGATTTCACATGGAAAATGGAATTTACTACAGTGAGAATCAAACCGGGAATGATTGCTTGTAAAGTGAACACTCTGCCCACTACACTATTGCAGGTTTGTTTCACTTGCATATATCTTGCCATTTATCTTCTTATGCTATTTAAGCTACAGTATGTGTAGCTAAGCAATGGGCAAACCCACACACCTATGGTTAAATTTAATCTGTTTGATAAAAAAAAAAATCACTACTGCTTTTTTCTCTTGGAAGGGACAGGTTTCACTTATTGCTGTGGATTCTTGCTAGGATGTCATTTGGCTGACATCCTAGCAACCCCTTATACCTCTCAACCTCTTCAGGCAAACTATCAGGACAAAGCTTGACAAATTGTGGTACAACTACAGACATATTTTTATTATTGCTCTTATAAACTTTGGACAGTTGCTAGAGTAGCAGGATTTGTTTTAATACATGTTTTCTGATGGATTTGAAGCTTGACACTGAAATGTATGCCATTATTTACCGACTTCAATCCTGAGATCATCCCAGTGATTTGCCAGGACAAATGGAGTGCTGTATGGGCCAGTAATCTGGACATTCTGTGATAATTTGTACAGTTGGGAGGTATGCCGCCTCCTATGAGTGTTCTCGCTCATTATAATTGCCAGGTGGCACTTCCTGAGTGCAGGGGTGTGTGTATTGTGAGTGCTCTGCTCTCAGACACACACCCGCTGCACTTGTCCACGGTCCATGTCCATTTAGGAGCAGAGGCAGTGCACCTTCATTACTATGCATGGCGCACTGCCATGCTGCTCTTAAATAGTCGTTTCCATGCAGGAATAAGCTATTCCTGCATGGAACCTGTACTGAATCTCAGGGACCATATCACTGACCTTTGGAGTAAGCCAAATTTTAACTGTTTAAACTGTAACAAATATCATTCTTGGGTCAACCTTCACAGGATGGACAAACACAGTTTTAGCAACAAGTAAAATGCATAAACCATATGTTAATTAGTAAAACATCAGACACAAGCATTCAAAATTAAATAATAAATGTATTTTCTTGGAATAAGTAACTTTCAAGTTTCCTTTCAGATAAATATACAGACTGTACAGAACTTGCATGAGGAATTGAAAATAGATGGAAAGAAAATGCTCAGAAAAAAATCAAACCTGTGAACTAGAAACTGCTTCTTTCTGTCTAAAGATATAATGTGCCTTTACAATGGCTGCCTTTTAAGTCCAAATTAAGTTTTCTGTGCCACTCTAGGCAATATAATACATCTGAAATTCTACCTCCAAAGTAAGCTCCAGGAGACAGATTGCATTCGATCCTGTAAATGACTACTTAGCATTCTGTCTCTTTTTATAAGTCATCAAGTAGAATTTTAAAATGATTTATATTTCCACAGGTACACGCTTACGGAGGAAGGGAGAGCCCCCAAAACTGACTGTCTAGATAAATCATCATCATGTGACATAGCCAGAATCTTCAACCAGCAGACCTCGCAACAGTGAACATATTTGTAAATCTAGGGGTTTTGTTTTACTTTTAAACAGTATTACATTTTCACAGCAGAAAAAGTGGTTTTATACTACTTTATGTATTTTCTTTTACACAATTGCATTTTACTGAAAAGGCAAGTATAGTACATTTTCTTTTGCATTTATTATTTAAACAATTTGCTTGTGTGTACACATCAAGTGCTAGACCTTGCTTGTCAGGGTCATTGTCAGTATGTGTGTATATACATGAAACGTTATATTACCAACTTTATCTCTAGGCATACACAATACTTAGGGGCACACCCAACTCTTGTGGCTAGCAGGACTAAAAGAACAGTTGACAAATAACTGTGTTTCATAAAAAGGCATAAAATGCATCAGAGCTTGTGTAGAAATTTAGAGCTCCTGGGGGGAACCAGTCCCCTAGACCACTGGCTGTAAAAGAGGATTTTGACACAAGCTTTGTAGGGTGCGCATTCCTCAACCTTGCCCTGGGGTCCACCTAGTCTGAAGCTGACACACATATGCACAGAAGGTCACTTGAGCTTATATAGGGGCTCAAGAGTGTAATCATTTTTTCTTTACCTTTCCTCACAGACAAACTTCAGAGGTTTGTACAGCTGGTCACATAGCTTCTCTAGGAGTAGTGTATTGTATAGCAACAGCACTTTCCTCATAATCAAACATTAGGTATGTATATGGGTGGCTTTTTGTGGTTGGGGTAAGAAGCCATGCTGATTATACATTAAAATGTAATATTGTAGCCACTTGTTCTTCTATTTTTGTTCCAGTCTAATACTAGATGGGTAAAAATAAGTAGGCTGTCTTTCAGGGGTTGGCATGAGAAGGCATGTTAAGTATATGCATAAGAGCAACAATTTGAAATATATGCCTGTAGCCGTTAGTCATTTCACTTTCATACCAATATAATACTAGAGTGGTACACACAAGCTGGTCATTTCTTTTGTGTGTGTTCCTCTCCTACTGCCACACCCCAAAGAAAAAAAAACAATAAAAAAATTCCCATTAAGCTGACCAGCATACCTAGTCAGCTACTGATTACCCTTGTTTCTGTCAATACCACAATACCTGGTTAGGTATATGACGGTACCCCCAAATCCCAGCTTCCTATGCATGTACTAAGTTTAGCAACAGTTTCAGTTTTATCTGAAAGCAGAGTGCCATACTGAGATATTCGTCACAATATCTCTCTAGTCTATATAGCTATTACATAGCACCAACTCTGTGTTCTATTCAAATGACAGCTGTGTCAAGCAAAATTAGCCCACAGCGATGACCGCACCTTTTATTCAAACATTTGATGTATCTTTAACTGTGTCTACTCATCTTCTGGATATAAAATATAAATCAGTCCCTGATAGAAATACATTACGTCCATACATGTGAAATAGGAAAACCAAAATATTTTAAAAGAGAGTATAGAAAATATAAAATCAAAAGCTTTCCTCCAAAGCTGACTCCACTTATGAACATGCTGCTACTTCAGCAAAGGTTTTCTTTGTCAGACCATCTGAAGTTGATGCTATCAAAGTCTTTGTTTGTTTTTTCCTTTTGATGCATTCTAAGAAATAACATTCATCCTTTACCTGATAACAAGAACATATTTGTACTATTGACTCCTTGGACAATTTCCAGTGTAGTGTCTGGAGAAGGCTGCATTCTCATCAGCCACTGTGTTAATTTCTGACCATGTTTATTTATTTTTATTTGTTAACTGTGGAAGGCCACTATTTCACATGAAACTTTTTTTCAGATTCAGTCCAGAAACTCTTTCTGTTCGCAGTGTTATTCAGTAAGCAAATGGAGATTGACAGATTCAAACCCTGGACCATAATAAGATTTGTTAACAGCACGTAACCTTAACCCACTGCACTCATCTCTCCCAATTATTTAGGTATCAGGAATGGCTGACAGAGCTTGTAACTGTTTTAAAAGTAATCCGTCAGTTTTAAAGGTAACCCATCTGCCAAAAAGAAAGAAGAACCCTTTTGTTTTGAACTAACATTCCATCTCCTTCATAGTAGTTTTCTCTGTCATGTTATGGGCTTTCTGAACAGAGGTTTTCCCCCTGCCAACCACTGAAGAAACAACAAAGTGAGACTGAGGGATTCAAACCCTGGGCCACCGTAAGATTTAATAGTTCATAACCTTATTCCTCTCCACTCATCTCATCTCTACCAATCACTTAGGAATCAGGAATGGGTGACAGAGTTTGTACCTGTTACAAAGGCAATCCAGCTGCCATATAAAAAAAAAAAACACTTTCCTTTCTGAACTAACACACATCTCCTCCACAGTAGCTTTCTCTGCTATGTTGTCAGCCTCCTTAAAAGAGGGTTTCCGTCTGCCACCTACTGAAGAAACAACAGGGAAATGCTTCCAGCGTCCTCACTAATTTCTGATGTATGTATAAATACCACCTCCTGTCTCCCTTGAGACTGTGCTACATGCCTAGTGTAGCTAAACCAGTCAAGTTAAACAAGTAAATAAATAAATAAATCATTACATACTATTAGACACAAACATAAAAGTGCACAAATACAGACATACTGGATGGAAAGGTAAGCCATCTGAGTTAACAGGCATGAGATTTACCTGCACAGATATTGGGATGTGGTGTGCACATGTGATGTTCCATTCTTGACATACAGCAGACTAGTCACGTGCACAAACTATCCTTTGGAATCTTGAGCTATGAACCTATGAACTATGAGAGGCCACTTTTGCTTACAGAGTTGTCCAGGTATGTGCTTACAGATGCTAGCAATAGTGGTGCCCCTGGCAGTATCACACATATGAATGTATTGCTTTGAAAACTCCAGTAGGGTACCACTGGCAACAGTAGAAATACTTCTGTATAACACAGCACTACTGGTTCTCCTCAATGCTCAGCCTGGGAGCAGTAGGAAGCTGAAGTCTGCACTGTTACATAATAACAGGACAAGCAGTATGCAATCCCCTTCTTTAGCTTCATGTAATTCCTGTAGTTTAATAAGTTTAGTAAGAGAAGAACCATGGAGGCAGTTGAGGGTAAGCTGAAAGTTTATGAGCTGTGCACTGTTGCACTGGGGAGAACTGCATTGCACAGGTACACTATGGAGCTATACCCTTTTTTTGTTCCACTGGTTTCTGCTTCATTGTTTCTGGCTATCCCAGTGTCCCCATCCATTGCCAGGTCTTTCATCTTCTCTTACTACCTTTAGAACATATCTGTTCTAAGGTTGGGGTCATCACAGGAGTTAAGGGTGTCTGATGGTTGTGCAATTGACTGCTTCCATCAGGGGATTTTTTTCATATATGACTTACCTCTTGGTATCCCCTATGTTTTCCTGTTACATCTAAGGCCTACTCCCCTTATGGACCATATATCCTCACATGGAACACCTAGAAGAATACCCCCACCCAGGGAAAGGCATGGCATCTCTCTGCTAGCACCTGAGATGCCAGAACTGCTAACTAAATCTGGATCACCTGATCCACATTTAGGACTCTATGTTATAGAGCTGGCCAAGGAACTGCACTCTTACCCTTCACTCCTATTCTGCTCCTGGAGGGGCATTTATCCAGCACCATGCATATTAATTGGGACTCTTACAGATGCTTGAGCCCTAGCTGCTTGAATACCAGTAACTTGCAGCCAGGGACTCGAAAGGTTGTAAACCCATGCAAACAGTTGCTCCTGCTGGAACTCTAATGTAAATGCACCATCTGTTTGAGTCCTAGGAGATGCAAGCAACTAATCACTGGAGCAGGTAAGTGGAGAAGGGGAGCGAGGAGGGTTTAAGGATGAGGATGAGGAGTGCTGCACAGATTTTAGGGTTAGGGAGGGGGGAAGATTTTAGCTTTAAGGAGCGACAGTGGATGGGAGGGGGAAGAGAATTTTAGCTTTAGGTTTACAGAAGGGTACAGGTTTTTTTTAGATTTAGAGAGCAATCCTGAATGGAGAGATCAGGATTTTAGGGTTAAGGAGGGGAAGGGGATGTTAGGTTTAGGGAGGGATGGGGAATTTTAGGATTAGGGACTGGGTGGAAGTTTTTAGAGTAAGGATAACAGTTCTGATAGGGGTAGTTAACATTATGGGGAGCATGTTAACGGGAGTTATTTCACTTGACACAAGTAAGTGACACTGAGGATGTTTGTCTTGAGTAAATGTGCCTCCAACACATGCAGTGGATTCATATTATTTGTATGATTCCCATTGCTTCAGATTTAGAAACAAAAGGTTGAAAGGAGTATGATAGAGAAAGCTTTCCTTACCATTTTATTAGCATGTGGAGCTAGCCAAAGCAAAAGAGGAAATTGAAGTGAACTCACTTTTAAAAACATAATTATGATAGTAGTAATCGGGACACTGTGAATATATTGTACAGATAACGTAGCATCTCAAAAAAAGGAGCCATACACTAAAGGTTTATATGACCGAATGACATTAAATAGAAGAATAATGAAATTTAATAGTTTTTCTTATTTTGGCTACTCATAGTACAAACTCTTCATCAGTATATTAATTTGTTTACTTGTTTATTAACTGGGTAAGTGGTCTAGCCTGAGGCCTCTTTTCAGTCCTGGCTTGAGCCATGAATCAAATGGTATAATTGAAATGTAGTTTCAGAAAGAATATCAGCATACTGTTCTTGAATATAGCAGTTACTGACAGTAAATTTCAGATTATAACTATAGTCTTTCTTTTTATTTTAGGAAATAAGTAAATATGACAAACCAAAGAATGTGTTGCTTGTACAATCTGTGTGAATTCTGGCCTGGATTCAATCAAAATTCTTGCAAGGCTGGTATTATTTTAATATCATTCTGTGAGCAGAGCCTCAGTAGAAATGTATTTTTTTCAAAATATAGTTTGAGCTTGCTTGGCCAAGTGTAAGATAAGAGTGCCTGACTGTGTTGTTGACATCTAGGGTCTGTTAGTATAATGTGGTCTGCAAATTAGGGGGTTATCAGACTGGAAGGCAGATTGAATGAATAAGGACTATTGCCAGGAGAAGGGCAAGGGATTAAAGCTCCAGTGATTATTAATGGAATTAAGGGGATATGGCACTTAACAGCAATAGTGGCTATGAGCACATAATTTACTATTTGCATACATGGTGTAAGTGCTTTGTAATAATTGTATGCTATACTGGAAAACAGATTATAGCAGAAAAAAAAGATAGTCTGTGCCTACTAGCTTCTTGTGTCTTGTTCCTCTGCTGTTCAGTCTAAAGCTCAGTTATCAACAGGTCAGTTTCCTCTGTAGAAGGAGACCAGTTTGGACCTCAAATGCCAGGCAAGAGGGTAAACAGGTGGGTCAGTAGTTGAGCTGATAAGAAGAAAATGTTGCAAGAAGTCAATAGATAGTGGGCTTGATGACATGCAATGTTCTTTAGCACATCATTTCTATGTTATATGAGAACTGGTTACTTACCCTATAAAAAATGTTGATGTTAGCTGAACTTAGTTTTGCTGGATAGGGGTCGATGAATAAGCCGTTGATGGAAGAAGATTGTGATGATCTAATATAGAAACTAAACTAATCAAAAAAGGGGCAAATAGTGCTATGCTCATTAATTGTAACCTAATGCCCAATCACATAAACACAACCCTAATTACATTATTTTAATTTAATTACTCTCAGTTAATCATAAATTCACAATCATCGCACATAGCAACTATTAAAAAGTAAAACAATTAACAATAATCTCCTAACAATACTAGACTAAACAAGTATTCATTGTAAAAGTTTAAGAATAAATACATATTACTAATAAAAAGTAATATATATATATATGTGTTAATATGTATATATGAATATACAACCAACACACAAAATACAACACATAAATAAATTATCTAGACAAATTTTTAAGTTTTAAAAGGCTGCTGATAGAACAGCTGTCATTCAAGCCTGGTGTCATATATGCATTTAAATATAGACCCAGACTGCACACGTTGAAATTCCACTTGCTCAGAAAACCTTTCGAATTACATACCTGCATGCCATGGACTATAATTTTCATAGATTCTTAGATATTCCAAGGCCACTGAATGTTATGACTATTTATGCCTTGCCAGTACCTTCTCTCATGCTGCATAACTGTTCTCCAGGAAGGCTATACCAGTCAATCCAAGAGTAAATTTGCAAATATGCATTCAGTCATCTAGATTATGTTTAAAAGAAGATAACTTAACATGCAAGGGAAGTTTATTCCAGAAGTTTCAGCAGGCTCTGGATTATAAATCTGTACCTACACTATAGTTTGCTTATTTGTTATTTAAAAATAAGGTTCCTAGATCTACTAGTGGTGGAGTCTGGACTTGCCAAGACAGAGGAAGTGGATGACAACTGGGTCTCTGCAGGTTCAGTAAGCAAGACAGATCTCTCCATTTAAATATCTATAAAACCCCGAAGTGGTCTCTCTTGATAGCTCAGAAACATTATGATCTTTCTTGTTAGGAGCATTTTGTTATTTCTAATTGTTTGATTGTTTAGTGTGACACATCCCAGTGGAAGATATTGTACTCAATAACTGATCCAATCATTGCTGAGTATAAGGGAGTGATTACCACTTTAGACCCTAAAGATTTTCCTTTGGAAATTAGCTCATACGTTCATAGGTGTTTGCTAGGCTAACAGCCACAAGGGCCTTTTTAAGCCTAGCCATTTATCCCAAATCTCTGTCAAATTCTGGTACCATTGATAAGTGTAAGCAGGGGCTTGTGAGACGAAACATTTACAAGCAGGGGTCTGGGAGATAAACTATTTACAGGATGCCTTTGTCCATTAGAGACACAGATGCCCAATCGGGGATGAATTTCCTGTTCCCCATCCAATTATACAAGTTACACTTGAATTGGTTTAGGGAGGAACTCTGTTTCACATGGATGCGGAGCTTGTTCCAGAGAATGGGTAGTCTCTGGGATACATACCTGTCTATCCAGCAGGTCCTATTTATTTCACAGATTAAGGTTTAAGTTGTTAGAATGGGTAATTCTGGTGCTGTTTGTTTTGCTGATCTGCAGGAGGTCCATCAGAGTGGGGTCTGACAATGCCATATATGGTGGGCATAGATCTCCCCTTAACAGCATGTAGGATCCAGAATACAGGGAGAGGGCCTTGAGGCAGTCTGCATAGGACATGTTACTTATGCCCTGTATTCATTTAGTGAGGAACCACTGTGGATGTTCCAATTGTTGTATATGCCTGGCTAGGTACATACCAAAGGGGGCATTATACTCAATGATAGGTCTGATAATTGCTGAATAAAGTGAAACAATGACTTACTTGGACCTATCTACCATACCTTTGTTTATAAGTTGCACAAAATCGAACAATTTTCTCACTACTGTAGACACACGATGGTCAAAGGCTAAATTACTGTCAATGTGTGTCCCCATGTCCCTGACTACTGGGTCAACTCTTAGCGATGTATTGTCAATATGATAGTTACCGGGGGTGGATGGTGTCCCAAAGGATTCTATTATACTTTTCTTGGCATTTAGATTTAGTCCATGGATCTGACACTAATTATTTGTCTGTGTCAGCCCTTCCTGGAGAACATTTGTGTCAGTGTGAGATTCAGTGACAGCTCCCAGTTTGAATCATCTGCAAATTTATCCAGCCAGAGATCACTGACATTGACCTTGACTTCACAGAAGTAAATGCCAAAAAGGACCGATCCCAGGAATCCATCCCTTAGGGACTCTGCTTGTGAGTTGCCTCTTTATAGAAGCGGACCCCCCCCCCCAGTTCTAACCTCTAGATCCTACCTGTGAGTCAGCTGGCTATCCACAGGGTGACTTAAAGGTTTGTACCTAACCTCTTGAGTTTGCCAACAATGCCTGAGTGGGGGATTGTGTCAAATACCTTGGCCAGGTCAAGGTAGGAAGTGTGAACCATACTGCATGCATCAATTGTTTTGGTGACCTCAAAGAAGCCTACCAGGTTGAGTAGGTATGACCTGTTCTTGATGAAACTAAACTGAGTTGGGTCCCATGTCTGGAGGTTTCCTATGTCATTATTAATCATTTCCATGATAATTCTTTCCATGGCTTTGCATATGAGACTAGTGAGACTTATGGGTCTGTAGTTTCTAGGGTCTGTGTATGGCCCACTTTTTTGCAGAGGGATGATTATTGCTGTTAACATTCATGAGGCATGAAGCATGTTTGGAGGCTACAGTTAAATAGCAATTCCAGAAGGCCTGATAAGTCATGTTTCATGCTATTTAGGAGGCATCCTGGGATATTGTCTGGGCCCATTTATGCAGTGTTCTTGGCCTTTGAGAGATCATAAGGACCTGTTCCCTAGTGATAGCAGGGGAGTCATATTTGATGGTATTTCCTGAGGGAAGGTTGGGGGAAGTAAGGTTGGAGCTGAATTTGTCAGCCATTAGGTTTGCTATATCTTCTGGTTCAATTTAGGTGTCTCTAATTACAACGAGCTCTGTGCAAAATTGAGTGTTTCCTTTGAGGATGCAGACATAGCTAAAAATGCCTTGTAGTTGTTCTTGGCCAGGGAGGCCACATTTACCTCAAACTTTGCTTTGTTAGACCTTGAGTTATTTGTTTAGTTTTGTTTTCAGAGTACTTTTATGGTACTGGGTGTTGCACCTCCAAATGTTTGCTATGATTTTCTTCCTTCTGTGTTATACAGCAAAGGTGGCTTGTTTTTGAGTTAGTTCTGTGCTTTTCCTGGTGGGTGCAGCTGCCTCTGTGCTTGTATAGGATTTCTGTGAACAGTTCCATGTAGGCAGCAGTTTTCTTGGGGTTTATGGGGGCTTGAAATTTTGCCAGGTTATCACTTAACAGTAGGAAACTAGCCTTAGAGTAGTTCCTGAATATTCCACAATTACCCGGAGTTCATTTTTTTACTTTTACTTCAAAGGAGACCATTTTGTGGTCTGACCTTACTAGAGAAGACATTACACTAGGGGGGTGCAGCACTCTCCATATTAGTAAGGACCAGAGTCAGTATGGTTGTGCCTCAAGTTGACATATTGATAATCTGGTTCAAGGAGTTTGTGTTTACAAAATACAGAATCTCTGTGAATGTACACTTGGTGTTATATACAATTCCCATTTAACAGTGTGGTAATTAAAGTTGCCCATGCATATGGTATTGGGTTGGATGGTAAGTGTTTCCAATAAGTTTAAATGCATGGTATGCATTTCCTGGGTCATAGAAGGGAACCTATATTTTGCAAGGAAGTGGTATTGGATTTTGCCTATGGAGATTTACATGGAGATGCTCAAGTATATTGTCCTGTTTGACCATCCTTGAGGTATATTTATTTTTGATTAAATCAAGACACCTTTACCTTTAGTCCTTGTCTGTGTAGTAGCTGGTCTAAATGTGTGGAAGGCATTATAACCTTGCACTGTCAGTGGACTCTCCACAGCTTTAAACAATGTCTCAGTGATCGCAAAGACTTCAGCATTCTCTAATGTAAAGAGAGCTTCTAGGGAGTGGAGTTTGTTTGTTTAGACTCCCAGCATTGAGCAGTAACACCTTTATATTTTTTTGGTTTTGATTTGCTATGGCAGAAGTGTTTTCAGTCTGACATTGCCTAAAAAAAGAAGTATGGGGGGTGGGCAACATTTTAGGTAATATTCAAAAGCCTAGTTCAAAGACATGCTTCTGGAGTGTTTCTCCCAGGGCCTCCACTGAAAACTGGCTTTGTTCCAAGTCAGACTTTCCCAGTAAACAAATGTTAAATAAATAAATAAATAAATAAATAATAAATAGTTGGGAGAGGTGCAAACCATCCCTGGCTAATCAGCATTGTCTGTGGACCATCTCCTTCCATGCTGACAAATATTGCATCCCTTAGAAACTTCTTCTTTCGGCTGCTCTCGTTAGGGGTCGCCACAGCAGATCAACTGTTTGCATTTCTTCCTGTCCTCTGCATCCTGCTCTGTCACACCAACCACCTGCATGTCCTCTCTCACCACATCCATAAACCTTATCTTAGGCCTCCCTCTTTTCCTGTTACCTGGCAGCTTCATCCTTAGCATCTTTTTCCCAATATACTCTGCATCCCTCCTCAGCACATGTTCAAACCAACATAATCTTGCCTCTCTGGCTTTGTCTCCAGACCTTCCAACCTGGGCTGACCCTCTAATATACTTATTCCTAATCCTGTCCATCCTCGTCACACCTAGTGCAAATCTTAACATCTTCGACTCTGCCAAGTCAAGCTCTGACTCCTGCCTTTTTGTCAATGCCACTGTCTCCAACCCATATAACATAGCTGGTCTCACTACCCTCTTGTAGACCTTCCCTTTCACTCTTACTGGTACTCGTCTGTTACAGATCACTCCTGACACTCTTCTCCACTCACTCCATCCTGCCTGTACTCTCTTCACCTCTCTTCCACACTCACCATTACTCTGAATTGTTGATCCCAAGTACTTAAACTCATCCACAATTGCCACCTCTACTCCCTGCATCCTCACCATTCCTCTAGCCTCCTTCTCATTCACACACATATATTCTGTCTTAGTTCTGCTGACCTTCATTCCTCTTCTCTCTATAGCATATCTCCACCTCTCCAGGGTGTCCTCCACCTGTTCCCTATTCTCACTGCAGATCACAATGTCATCTGCAAACATCATAGTCCATGGGGACTCCTGTCTGATCTCGTCTGTCAACCTGTCCATCACCATTGCAAATAAGAAAGGGCTCAGAGCTAATCCTTGATGTAATCCCACCTCTACCTTAAACGCATCCGTCACTCCCACCGCAGACCTCACCGCTGTCACACTACCCTCGTACATATCCTGTACCACTCTTACATACTTCTCTGACACTCCCTTAGAATGTCACCAGAAAATAAGCCAATTGTTAAAGTCAGTCATCTTTTGTTCATATTGTGAGATCATCCTTGGAGAAGGAAAAATACTGCTCAATGATAGGCTCATACCAGCCTGGGACTGACATTCTGAGAACTCTGTGATATCTGTCTTCAAGTCATTTGCAGCCTCTTGGAGTATGACTGAGTCATACTGGCACTTATGGTCCAATGACTTGAGTTAATGCATAATATGATGGACCCTGGTCCCTAATAAGCAATTGATCTTGACTTTCTCCTTACTCAGTCTGATGAGAGGAACATCAGTTTACCTCATAATGGAGTCTTCAATGACCAGAATTTTGGATTGTATGGTGGCCTGCCTTATGGGCTTAGAAGTAGAGGTTCCATGAGATGTGATTGTATGCGTTGATGTAGGTATTGTTTTGAAAGAGTGCATTCAGAGCTGCTGAGGGTATTTGTTATGTGTACTTTATCTATGAGGTCTTTGGGGTTTAAGGTTACATTTAAGTGCCTCAGCATATGTGGTCTCTGTGTCTGCATGGAACTGTGCTTATGGTTGCAGACTTGCAGGATGTGTACTAACTGTGTTTATGGTTGCAGACTTGCAGCATGTGTACTAAGTGCAACCTTATTGGCATTTATGTGAGAGCTTTGCTTCCAGTGACATTGCATAAATACATCTCTCAGATACCATATCAGTTTGTTCAAGAATTAACTGGTTGTCAGTAAACATGAGGCAATTTCTACATTGCCTTAGGATGCCCATATCAACCAAGCTGATAACGGAGATGGTGAGAAAGTTCATATCCATGGCAACAGATAATTGTTTATTGATTAGTCAGTCGGAGTGAGAATATAAAGTAATGTCAGGAGTATCCAGTTTGCAACTCTGGGAGCAGTGCTTTTCACTGCAGACTAGTTGTCCTGTGTGTAACTAGGTATTGGTGAAATTTCAATGGTGCTTTTACAGGAAAAATGTTAACTCAAGGATCCTGCAGCTATACAGGGCACAGCCAAACACTTAAGGAGAAATTAATAAGTAGACCCTGATGATATATGGATGACATATTTATGCAGATATTCTGAAGTTAGAAGCAAATAAAACAGTACTTACTGAAAATAAAGAATTACTTTGTCAAGAATGATGAAAAGAGGGGAGTTGCCTGAATGGCTACTGCCTGGCTACTACTAGTGCTGGTTTCATCACAGCTTCACCCTGCTGTGATACAGTGCTCCTTTGCTTCTTCCCTCACCCAAAGCAAAACAGTAGCACCAATCCCAAGATCAGAAGCAGGCCACTGGCTGTTTGTTGATCCACATTCTTATCCCAGTTGATGAAAAGGTCTGTAGGCTTGTTGTAGCCTTTTTCTGGTAGGTGCCCTCAATAACCAAACCAATCAGGAAGGTCAAACACAGACACACATTGTCCAATCAGAAGCAGTCAGGAATCAATGCACTCTGCTCCTTCTCCCAACAGGAGCAAAATATAAGCAGAAATTCCAACCTGGCAGCTACAAAGCAGTTATTAGGCTTTCTGGGGATCTGCAGTCTTCAGGAAATAATGTCTCTATGCTCCTTCTCTCACCAGGAGCAAAACAGAAGCACTAATCCCAATATGACTACTGAGAGGCAAAATGTGGGCTCTCCAATAATTGGTGGTCTTGGAGTAGGTGTTGCAGATTTTAAAGATAAGATGGAAAAATGGGTTAATATCCTAAGAGGTGCAGTGTGCACTAAGCAATTAAATATGAAAGAGGGGTAACTTAAGCTTTAGCTATCTAAGTGGAGAGCCACTAATTTTTAAAGTGCAAGATAGACTGAAAAGGGGTGGGCATTTTGTATTCTGGTTCTATGGAATACAGTGGGAAGGCCAATAAATTTAAATAGCTGAAGGATAGTGATTTCACAAAATGATAATTTCATGCTTACTCACAATAGCCAATGAAAAAGGAGAGGGAAGGAGTATGTGGTTACATTAACATAAGGATCAGGCAACTAGATAGACAGTTGAGATTAAAAACACAACAGCACCAGGGTGAGAGGGTGGGGAAAAACTTAATTTCTGTGTAAGTCACAAGATACGCACAGCACTGTGGTCTCTTTCCTAGGTTAAATATCCAATTAAAAGCAGAATACAAGTAAACAAAGTGAAAACATAATAAAGTTGTGCTAAATAAAATAATTTCCTGACAACTGTTATCACATAATGGTCAAAACGGAGGAAATTATCTAACTATTTTAATTCTGTAGTGGTGTGTTATATATACAATATGATGAGGGGAGGGGGTCGTCTACCCAAAGTGACCATACTATGCTTTTTAGCCTTTTGTTTGACCCCATTTTTAGAATACCAATGTTTGAAAGTCAGAGGATGACTGACATAACAACTTCTAGTTTGAAGTCATCTGAACACTTTGTTAGTCAAAGGTCCATATGCCTTTGCTTTTTGCTTTGAGGTCTTAGAAGTAAAGGCCAAAGAAAAGTGGCCTTAGCACTGAGTATTAAGGGATACCATTTCATATTGTTTGATGTGGCACGGCAACTGCAACTCACACAGGCTGAGTTCAGTCCTTCAGCCAAATTGCTATAACTCTTACTACATATAGAGTGAAAGGGTGTCAAAGGCCTTGGACAGTTTAAGATACATTGTGTGTACTGCATGTTCACTGTACATAAAACTTTTAAAGTAGTTTATCAAATTCAAAAGACAGACCATACCTTTTACAAAGCCAAACTGTTGGTGATCAAGTCGAATAAAAGTCTTAAAATTATAGTGCATGAGGTTGGTCATAATACATGCCATGGTTTTGCAGATAAGGCATGTAAGACTGATATGTCTTTAATTACCTGGTTCTTTTATAAGATTTCCCCTATGGAAGTGCAGTGTACCACACTTTAGAGTTAAACTGATTAAGGAGTGAATGTGCAAGGGCATGTTTAACACTATTATTTAAGCAAGCATATATTGTCAGGTCCCATGGAAGAATTATTTTTGATCTTTCTTACCACTTTTCAGTAAATCATTTTCAGAGGTTATTCATTCATGGGAGTAAGAGATTCTCTTTTACATTATGCATCACATGCCATATGTCAGGTACTTGCATATTTAAACTGGTACAGAGACAATATTATTTTTTATGAGTTTGGTTGTAAAACCTGAAGAAAAAGCTAAATAAATGTATTTTTTGTGGTTGTGCTTGATGCTATTTTCATAAACTATTTTTATTGGTTCAGCATCATAAGGAACATTAGGTATTCTTTGATTTGTATCTTGGGAAAACAAAAAAGGGCATTCTAAAATGATCCACTAATACTATTTGAGATAATTCATTTTCTAAATAATAGCCTAAACAAGCACATTTCTAAAGAAGTTCTTATAACTCAGGAAAAAAGTTTTTAAGACACCCAAAATAACAACAGATTATGCAGTGGCATCCTGCAAATGTGACATGCACATCATGGTATAATGTTGTTCATTACTTAAAATCACAGTATTTTTGCCCTTAGCAACAAGTCTTACAACAATAAAATGGATATTTTAAATTCCCTTAAGGTCCACCTTTCTACTTTAACCAAGTTGCATGTCATGTTTTCTTAAAACTATATGTTAATTGCTCTGCTTCAGAATTAATCATATTGTTAAAACTAAAGGAAACAACTCTTAGCAGCAGTAATGCTGTTATCCAGTAAAGAAAGGGCATTGAAACTATGGTCCTCATAATCTGAAAAGAAAAAAAAGTATTTCATAATAATAGAATCTGTTCCTGTCATGTCACCATACTTTAAAAAACAACTTTCTATTATTTAAATAAGTCTACCTGAAGCGAATGCATATTTGGAAGTGCAATAGGAAGAAATTTTAAATCAAGCCATAAAATCTAACAGTCTAAAATCTGTAGCTTGAAATATTAAAAATGTTTGTTTTATGCAATTTTATGCAAATTTTGAAGTATAAATCTCTATATGAGAACAAACGAGAGGAAGAGAAATAATTAAATGAAGGGAAGAAAATTTGTTTTATCTTTATTGTCTGTACCTTTTAGTTGAGGGCTAATAAAATCTTCTCTTAGATGAATTAATCTGACTTTCCCAACCTCTGTTTGAATGAAAATAATCATTCCTGAAGTGGTAATCTACAAACTTACAAGGTGTCTGCAGCACATCATTTGCTGAAATATTATCCTGTTCACATTGGATATCCATAGACCTAATCAAAGTGAGTTATTCAAATCATCTATGTTGGAAATGTTCCTTATTTATTGGTTACGTTTCTTTTTTTCTTATACGTCTACAAAAATACATTTCCCTGCCTGTGGTCACTTGTATCTTACTGTAACTTGTTTTTGGTCAGTTCCTGTTCATTTTTTAATCCTCTCACTAAGATCCTTAAGTACCTGCTGCAATTGTCTTTAATTGATATGCATTTCTTTCATTTTGTCCTTGTTTCAACCTGAGTCTCTCAATTAAAATTTGTATCCAAATAGACACTGATGAGCAATAGACAACCTATTAGCAAATTGTCTGCCCTATTCATCAGTAAGATCAAAAGGTGTGGTGAAGATAAAGTCATTTCTAGTATAAAGCTGAGAACAAACAATTCAACACATGAATTAATTGCTTGGAAAAAGTTGCATTCTTTGTTACAAAAATTTTAAGTTGATTTCCTGAATGTAAATATAAATGTATCATTTTGTTATGGACTTTATATATAGTGCTTTTTTCTCTGTTATGATTGTAAATATAATGTTATTTCATTGTTCTTATTAAAATTAAAAACATTGTTGAAAAAAAAAGGTGTAGTGAAGAAACGGTACCTTGTGTACATGTGATCACACACAGTCAGGTATAGAAACAGTTGTGTGAGGGTAGCAAAGGGAATACCCAGCTAATGTCTATATGTCCAACAATTGTTGATAATGTGAGTATGCCATGGAAAGATTTAGGTAACAGCAGTAAACTTGGTCCTGAGCAAGATCAGTCCAAAGGCATTAGGCTACATCCGTAGCAGTCAGTCAGAATTTGAGACACAAGTGCTGGAAAATACTAGAATTCTATTGGAGATGGTACTGGAAGTAATCACAAAAAGGTAGTTGAGATAGACACATCTTTGAGATCCTACCTTTATGAACTTGAGTGAGGTAGCCAGTCAGGGTGCTGATTCGTAAGGACAGTGACAGTCTATACACTGGGATAAGGGGTTACTATATTCAGAATGGTCTTCCAAATGAGGGTCAAATGGGCAAGTGATACAATTATTGGTTATCCCAAAGGTCTACCACTAGGCATATCTGCCTATGTTACATAATATTCCTTTTACAATCCATCTAGGAATAAAGCATAGAAGAGGGAAGTTGATGCAAAGTTCTTATTTGTCATGCATTTCAAAAGACACTGCAAGATGTGTGAGTAGATTCAAAAGGTTAACAAGGCATGAGACAAAGCTAAGGGTGCCTTGGTTCTCTTACCAGCTAGTGAGGAACTATTTCAGAGGGAAAATATGGCAACTGTGGAGGCCTCCTAGCACCACAGACATCCAGGTGAGAGGTATACCTTGATGGTGGTAGACTGTGCTTTTCTGTACTGTAATTGCTCTGACCTCTTTTGAGGGAGAAAGGGTGGAAAATGCTATGTTGGTAAATTTCAGCAGAATGGGCTGTCCCTTAAAAATATTGATGAACAAATGAATAAAGGTGTTCATGTTATGCCAGACATGCTGACTTGTTTGTAGCAGTCACATAGGTTAAAACAGTTAGAACTGCTCGTATCATCATAAGACAAATTTGTTTGATAGAGAACTTTAATGCTGCTTTCAAAACCATGTTGGGAGCATACTAAACTGTTTAAGCAGGCATGTGACATGTTCCTCTTCCTTTCATACAGGATAGTTACTCAAAACTCCACAGGGTTTTTCATTTAGCTATATTGTGTTCACAGGGTGAGCAGACCCTTTAACCTAATTTATGAAGAATGGAAAGTGAATATGATTCCCACAAGGAGTTTTTAGTGAAGTCCGTGTTTTAATTTCAGGACTATCTTAAAGAGCTCATGGGGCTGGCATAAGAGCACCTAGCTCAAAAACAACAGCAACAAAAGGCTTGGTATTGCAGGATAATGAGAAACTGAGAGCATGCAGTCAGACAAAAGGTAATGCTGCTTATTCCTCTTAAACACAATAAGCTGGAGACGGTACTAGAACTTCCAATCAGTGATGTGAGCAAGCTACGTGATATCAAATGTGTAAAGACAATGGTATGTATTATATGTAATGAGCTACAATAGGAATTGGAGGGGGGGATTGGGGTTTTGCAAAGATACCTTCCATTTGTTTTTTTAACTGTTAACAGTGGCTGATTCCATATGTTGGCAGCTATAGCTCCTTATGGTTTTAGGAGCTTTCAACTGTCCCTGAGTTTTCCTTATATTTCTGGTCTGTTTCTTTTAAAATTTGTGCCTTTCTTGAAAATTGTAGAAGATTGCATTGACTAAATAATGGCATAGATTTGAGTTTCACATCCCTTCAGAAAATGTATGCAAATACAAAAACTGTTGCTCATGTAGTAACTTTCCAAATGTATAAGAACCATACTCAAAACCATTCCCTTAATTTTTTTAGCTTTGTGATTCTTTTGCTAAGATGTTGAAATGTTTATTTGTAATCAATGTTAGATGATCTGCTTACAGTAAAGTAGCTGTAAGTATGGGCCGGAGGTGGGGGCTTTTTGTGACTAAAAGTAACTTGCCCTCTTGTAATTTGTTAAGTTTAAGTAGACTTATTTTACAGGACTAGTGGACACTTGTGTAAAATAAATTCAAAAATACTTTACTGTGGACTTTAAAAATGCATGCAAATGCAAAAGTTGTTATTCTAATAATTCCTAACTATATGGCAGCCATATTCAAATTCTGGCCCAGATTTTAGATATTTGTCCATAATTTTTATTTTTATTTATATTTATGTATTTATTTGACATTGTCCCTGATTCTTGCAGTAAGTGATTGAAATGTTTAATTTTTGTCACAATTAAATGAGGTATACAGTGCAAAGTTGTTATAACTGAGGGTGGTGGTGGTGTGGGGTGTTTGTGGATGAAGGCAACTCACCCTCTTGTCTGTTTTTTTCAGTTTTTCAGGACCAGTGTGCCATTGCATGACATGAGTTGGAAAATAATTTAATGTGGCTATTTGCATGAAACAAAGCTTACTTTACACAGCTTTCAACTGTTTCTGATTTTGCTGAATACATATGATTTTGTTTCATATTTTGTCTGTTCCTAATACTGTTGTGATTTTCTAATAATTTATTGAAGAATGCACTTCCAAATGACAGACATTTGAGTTTTAGGCTTTATATACTTAAAAAAATGCAAGATAATTTTAAAAAATTATCCTAGACACATCCTATGCATATAGGAACAATAATTAAATTATGTCATTGATTTTGGGCCTTTGTCCCTGAAATCTTTTACTAAAAGGTTGAGAGATATTTTTTTTGTCACAGTAAGATGAGGTGTATGCAATAAAGTAGTTATAATTGATGGGGGGACGATGTCTCTTTGAGGATGAAAGTACCTTACCTTCTTGTTTGCTCAGTTTAAACAATACCTTTTCAGGAATTGAGTGCATATGTGTGAAATATGCCATAATACTTTACTGCTTAATTTACTATGGCTACTTTGTGTTTGTGAAAAACAAACATGAAATACATTACTGTGTCCAGAATTATCATTTATTTTATCACAGTCAGATATTGGAGATGCATCAATCAACAGTGAGATTATAATTGCTGGATATGAGAACTCTGTATGGATGAGAATGACTGACCCTGCTGTGATGATCATTCTAAACAGTCTTAGTCTGGCTTTGCAGGACTAGTGTGCATTTGTGTAAGGCATGTTGGAATACTTTATCTTGGGCATTTTTATCACAGTCAAACATATGACATATACATAGCCAAGTGGATGTAATTGATTGGTATGAGCATTGGTAAATTGGTAGCATTTCAAGTGGTCATTTATAATTGAAATATTCTGTAATAGGTACTTGTCTTATTATTGGCTAGTAAACTGTGTTTCATGTCTTTCTGAAAAAAAATCAAGGCTACTGAGATTTAAAACTGACACTGAAATTTTACTTTATTGAACAATAAATATAAATCTGGTAGTTAAAAGTTATCAGGAAGATAAAGCCAAAATAAATGTGCATTTGTATGTGGTCTAAAAAAATTGAATGTTTGAGACCCATGGTTTGAAAACCACCCAGGACCCAAAGTATGCTTAATTTGCCATAGCATGGGAGGACCAATTTATGTGCAGACTACATGAAATAAGTAGTTGCATGTGTACCTCATGCCCTGGACAGATGAAGTTTTAGAGCAGCTTGGTAGAGCTAATTATGTAATCACTATTAACCTTACTAAGGGATACACTGGTAAGAACTCTTGACATTCACACCTAAGGAGGGGTAAACATTTCTTACCCTATTTGAATTGTATAAATTAACCAAAATTCTCTTTTGGATGAAGAACTCCATGGTAACTTTACATTAACTGGAAAATCATAGGCTAGCAGAAGCTGGACACTGTGCTCTAGCTTATAGAAATGATACTGCAGTCTTTAGTAGGTGCTGGAAAAACATGTGCAACATGTGAGAGAGGCGATGAGCAGAACAAAAGGGCTGGATTGACTGTTAAGTAAAAAAAAGTGTTAGGCAGGAATGTCAGAATCAACTTCTCTTGGATATCAGATGGTTGGTGTGAAAATTCAGTTTGTGCCCACCATACAAGATGCTATTCAGATATGAGGTGTTCCTCATGACAGTGAGGTATTGAAAATATTTGTCTTTTACTACAGTACTATGGGCACTTCTTTCACAGACCTTACCCCAAAATAGGCCAGACATGCTTATCTCAACACTGGCTTGTGAGAAGACCTTTCAAAAACTCAAGCAGGAATAATTCTATCTGATAGTATATCTTAGTCATACATGTCAGCCAACAGAAGAATCATGTGCAATTTTGTAGAAGAAATATTTGGGAAATGCATGCATTCTCCAAAAGCTTCAAACCTACCTCTACAGTAGAGCATTCACAATAGTTATGGATCTTGAGTTTTAAAAGTAGTTAAAGACTGTGGGCAAAATGGCAAACTTTGTAGATTATTTATGGGATTACAGTCCTACAATATGAGAATCCAGCAACAAAGTGGGATCAGTGCTGCAAATGACAGTTGTATTTTAAAAATAAGAGACTGAATAGTTTAAGTTAAAAGATTCTTGGCTTCATGCTTCACATCTTAAGAGTTTTTCAAGAAAATATACTAATATATTTGGAGCTTTTCTCCCGGGGCCTCAGCTGAAAATTGGTCTTTTAGGGCCAGTCTAACTTCCCCAGAAAACAAATACCAATAACTAACTAACTAACTAACTAACTAACTAACTAACTAACTAACTAACTAACTAACTAAATATTAAGAGGGGTTCAGTAAAGTTTGCTTGATGTCTAGGAAGGAGGGAGAAAGGCAGAGAAATGGTACTGTGCTAAAGAAGATGTAATTTCATAAATGAATGCCAATACTGCATTTGGCTGTAGAGCTTAAACACTTGGTGCATGGTGATTATGTAGTAACTGAATTCTAGCAAGTAGCACATTACTATTTTAGCAAGCAGCTTGTTACAGTTATTGCTATTCATGTGCCTCTATTATAATTCTATGATTCATAACTGAGAGTAATTATGGGGCAATATTTGCTAAGTTTTAGGTCTAGTACCTCAATGAGCCACCCCCAGCTCATTTAGTTGGGACATTTGGGTCCAGATCTCCATGTTGGGGGATTTATGGTGCTTGCTCCCCTGAAAGAATACTTTTAGTTGTACCAGTGAGTTATGCTATTCACTGTTTTACTGAATAAATCACATCATATTGTTCACTACTGCAGGAATCAAATAGCAGTTTTTTCACTTGTAACAGGTAATCCATGTGCATGATTGTTTTAGTGTCTATATAGACTACAGATTCAGTCCTATCATATCTCACATACTTGGACTGATACTTGTGACTGGCCACCTCCACAATGCTGCATTGTTTATTATTTTAAGGTGAGGCGTTAGAAACAAATTCATTACTAAATGCAATGGATAGTGGCTACTGTGTACTGGTGTCATTAAAGAAGCTAGATTGATTAATTTGGGTATTGTTCGAGAGGAGGAATCTGAGCAATAAGCTTGTAGTTAAAATGTTTTTTGCTCTAGGTAGGATATATTTATCTTAGTAAGGCAGGGGATTCAGTTTTAATCAGATATGCTAGTCTTCATGAAAAATGGTGGGTTCAGCAACAGGAAAAACACAACTGTAGAAAATAATAGGTACATTTGTATATAAATGTTATTAATCTGCTTATTAAACATATTCAATATACAAGGAGCAGACGTATATAACTGGTCAGTTTTCATTGTTTGTTTTATGACTAAGTAGATAACACAGTTGAGTATGGTGAGAGGAACCACTAAAAGACCTCTTTTGTGACCACAGGCCAGCAAGCCTCCTGGGCAGATATGATTGAAGGGCTTGTTGGCACATCAGTCTTAAAATAGCTGGCAAGTGTTCTATGTTCTCACACATTAAAATATATAATAACATCCCCCTCATTTGTAAATATCCACCCATAAGAAATGTCAGTGTACCGCACAGGCATGTACAGCTACAGGTTAAACAGTTCGCTGTGCAAAGAGCTATTGTACCTCAAGCAGGTTGGCAGAAAAAATATCATCACCCCTAACTGTCATTTTGCTATCTGCACCACTGAAATTCTTTCAATATCCAATAAACTGATCTTATTCACATCAAACAGAGCATGACTATAATAACTTAAAACCACTATGACAATGAAGTTTCATTCTTTAGAAATTTTGCTTCTGGTTTCTTTTCTGCATTTTATTTTCCAAGCAAAAAACGCATGTGCTACTTTTCTGCCATGTAATAAACAAATTTAACTAAAATATAAAAGTATTCACACTTTAAAATGTTGCTTTGTTATATTATGTGACAGTCTTCAAATATATTTTGTACCATTCAGTAATAAGAATTAATCCTGGGAATGAAATGGTAAATGCAAATCTTGATGGCTGTAGTTGAAGGACTGTTTTTCCACTTGTCCTTTCTCTTTTTGACTTTTTATTGAGGTTTTAAAAGGTATAACAGTTTTCATTATTTTATTCAGTGATGTAATCAAAATGTAAGTACAAATAATACTGTTAACTTTAATATTGTAGCATGTGAGAAAAACTGTGTTGATTGTCTACTGCGCAGCAATTCAAATTACATAAAAATTTCTTTAGGAACATAGTGTATTAGTAGACCTTACCAGATGCAACGTGATGAGTCTTTGTCTATTGAAGCCTGGGCATCTGCAGCATATATGCATAATGGATAGCAGCAGTAGTGCACGGCATTAGGAATGTAATGAACCATTACCTCAGCATATCCTGTAGCTGCATTGACAACAGTTTTTTTTTTTTTTTTTGCATTTAACTCTAGTTGTCATAGCGATTATGCTGAGCAGGTGCCAAAAGAAGAATGCACATAACATGGAAACCGAAGGAAAAATATAGATACCCTAGGCAAGAAAATGCAAGAAGAAGTGATTTGTATTTGAATACTTTTCGGTCACTGGATTAACCTTTTAGATAATATTGTATTTTGATGTTTTGACCTTAAGTCAGACACATTTCTTAGTAGAAAGAAGCCATTAAAAGGTAAAACATACTGCTATCTGCATATCCATATTCACAAAGAACCCTATCTCATCCAAAATGCAGATAATCTCTTCTCTTCTCTTCTCTTTTCTGTTCTCTTCAATGCTGCACCCTCCTTGATTGATAGTAAAGTCCATATATGATAAGTTGATTCAAAATACACACAGAGAGCACACACACACGCACATACACACACACACACACACACACACACACACACACACACACACACACACACACACACACACACACACACACACACACACACACACACACACACTCATGCACACACTTCTTGACATCACACTAAGCTTCTCAGGGATCTAACAGTTATAGTTCTTCCTTAACAGATGTGACTCAGAAATTGAAAAGTGGTCAGAAATGAAAGTCAAGTCATTCTGAGCCTCATATCTTTCTGATTACAAAACCAAGAGAAATGACAACTTGCTTTCTCTATGGATTATGGTATGCAAGCAATAACGCCCAACAAGGTGTGTGTTACTGTGTGAGTAGTGAACATCCAGGGATGCGGCATTTGGCCACTACACCCCTGGAAGGGCAGTATTTACTCAGTGACACACACTGCAGGGCATTATTGTACATAGAGAATGGGCTGTGTATAAAACTCTTGTGTTTTACTTTTTTATTTACTATTATTATTATTATTATTATTATTATTATTATTATTATATTTTGATGTAAAATATTTCCTCTGCTTAATGTTTCAAACTTTCTTTAATATATGGAAATGATGTTGGAGGAAGTATTTTACATCCAAAATCTAAGATTAACAAAAATGTCTGGAAATTTACCTCATTTTTTTTGGTCCCTTACTCATAAATGTTTGTGGTTTTCTGGCAATAATTTGGGGATTGTTACTAAATAATGATATACATTTGAGTTTCAGACTTTATTTCATTCTGAAAATGCATGCTAACACAAATCCTGTCACTCTAGCAACTTTCTTATTTTATAAGAACAGTATATTTAAAATCTGTTCTATTTTTGAGTCTTTGTACCCCTTTATTTAAGACATTCTCCATATATTTTGAGCTAATTGGTTAAGAGGTATGCATGCATCTTAACTGCTGCCACTGCTCGAGTGATTTCACTCTCTTCCTGTTTCTCACACAAACACACTTCTGCTTCCGTGCACTCAAGCACACAAACACTTATGCACGCAGACAGAAACCTGTGCACACACACACACACACACACACACACACACACACACACACACACACACACACACACACACTTTTTTCTTTCTTTCTTTTTTTTTACGTTTATTTTAAATTTACAATCACTAAACAGCAAAAGCACTGCCGAGAGATTGTAAAATAATGGCTCGCAATCTCACTTTCACTTTCATGCACGCGAACACTCACACGCACAGACATCAACACACACGTGCACACACACACACACACACACACACACACACACACACACACACACACACACACATACACACACACACACAGTTCTATTTTGTTTTTAATTTTATACTCTCTAAACATCAAAAACTCTGCTTAGCAAGTTTAAAATAATAGTGCCCAATATCTCCATTACAGTCTGAGCACCACAGCAGCTTAATATGCTGCTCTGAAACTGAGTATTCATTTTTCAGAGAGCATTACCTGTACATTGCTGGGGTGCCTTCTGTGTGGAGTCTGCATGTCCTCCCTTCATTCATGTGGGTTTCCTTCGGGTGCTCTGGTTTCCTCCCACATTCCAAAAACATGCAGTAGATGGAATGGACACTCTAAATTGGCCCTAGGAGTGAGTGCGTGTGTGTGCGAGTGTATGGTGCACCCTCTGAGGAGGGTGGGCCTTGGGCTAGCAACCTCACCCCATAAAACCAGTACCTGCTACAGAAACGAGTGCTGAAGGGCGCTTGTTGCCTGATGTGCTAAATGCATGGGAGCAGATCCAGGATTCGATTACCTGTACATTAACATCCTGCTGGAGATGGTTCTCCAAGCAGAGTGGCAATCTACAGGTCGCCCATTCTCTAAAAAATTTTAGATAACTCGTGAAGGGTTTGCTCCCATTAGGACAAGATGTCCTGTTTTTAGATAGGATGGTGAGGAAGCATGTGGCAAACTTGTTTTTCCTTCAGTTACTCTGTGGGTCCTCAACACAGATGATTAAGTGAATAAAAATAAAGACTTCAGAAAACAGATTTTGCTTCCTTTGATACCTCAGCGTAAGCCTTTCCTGGGAAAATCACACTCAGAAGCAGTGCAATGAAAGTTAATAAATTAAAACCAATTGGTCATTAAAAAAATAAGCAATTTATTACTTCCAATTGCACTCAAGTAAAACAAAAAGGAAAGAAAGTGTCAAAAAAGAACATGCTTTCTTAACAACAAAGTAGTTTTGCAATTGCCACTTTATGACTTTACTGTACTACTATTTATTTCCAATTTAAATCAGTAAACTTAGTTAGGGCCTTTGCAGTGATCCTTGTGTTGTGGCTTTTAGAGATTATTGTAATGTTTTGTGGTCATGAGTAGTGGATGCACATATGCACATTCTCATGTACATACAAAATGCCCACAACATAAAAAACAAAGTCCAACGGGGAAATGTTGATACATATTGGGGGAATAGTCAAAGAAAAAAACACACATACCAACGGAGGGAGGACTAGTGGTGATAAAGAAGACTGGACAACAAACAGGGGAGAGATGTGGTACACAAGGAAAAGAAACACCATGATTGGAGACAGTGCAGGGTCATAGTTCCCTTTTGAGATGCCTTGGGTGGGACTCAGGCAGCAGTCAGTAACATCCATGACTACCATCTCTATTGGGTCCAACCTGAGATGACACACTAGGGAGTGCCAGACAGCAGTGCGACTCTGCTAGAAATAGGAAGACCACATTGAAGCGGCCAATGTAGGCAAAATGCTACCTGTTCACAAACTCCACCATCATCTCCTGCCAGTTAACATAATGTGATCTGCCGGCAGTGTGACCATGTGATGCAACAACACACCACTCTGATGATCTTCTTCTGAAGACCACAAAAGAAATCTCCAGGTAATTCCCTGCCAAATGACCTATGTGATCTAATGGAGAGGTGGGCCTAGAGGCAGATGGTGTGCCAAAAGAAGAAGGCAGGGCAGAACAATAGAGTTGGAACAATTCCTACAATACGAGCACAGCTATAGCTGATACTACTTAAAATAATAACACAATTAGAGATGAATAAAACAGACATGAAATGAAAATATAAAAGAGGGAAAGCAGCAACAACAAAAGAAAACAAGAAAACCAAATCATTGTCTATTATGTCCATGTCTCACTATCAGCTGGGTCTATGTTAAATTATCGAATGCTTAAAAAAGCGAATGATGATTTATTGAACCCATGTAAGCAAAAATCTTACAATCTCAAATGCTTAGAACACAGATTTTTTTTCCAAGGGAAAAAAAAATTGCTGTTCCACAAAACAACAACAACAACAAAAATTAAAACATTACATATGTGGGGGGGGGGGGGGTGTCCCTACTTAAATATACCAACTCCAAGATTGCACTACAGTCACAAAAACAGCAAAGTAACGGAAGCGGCCAAGTGATTTCTTTCCCAGGGAAAGAATTTGCTTATATGCCGTTTCGCTATTTTACCTTTTCGTGCTTTCATGTTCGATCAAGACGCATTTGAAAGAATGCATCTTTGATCATTTAATAGGAACCCTATCAGTCTTACTGTTACCTGCAGGTGGAGTAGGAGTAAACATCTGCTTGGTATGCAGTGATGGCAGTGGCAATAATGTTAACTAGGTATAGAATGTCACAGTCATAGTGGAAGATGTACATTCGAGGATGCAGCAGCATATTACCAATAGCCTCTGGGGGGCATGTGTGACACTGCCATTTGTAATGGAATGTTAGCCATCATAGGTCATGGAGGAAGTTTGTAGGCATGCCAGTGTGAGCATGTCATTTGAAGGTAGGGACATTAAAAGGCCACGTGGATATGGACCCTGCTACAAACTACACATGCCAGTAAGCTTACAATGCTAGTGTATTTTTACAAAGCTGAACAAGACAGTGGTGTTAACACTGGACAGTGCCATGGCTTAGTGCAATAAAGAGCCCTAACTTTGGCCGAGGTGTACTGGGTCCCATTAGCAGCTTGGATATTTGAGGTCCTGGCAGAAGGATGGGCATGCCCATCTGGGTGGGAAGACATTTGTCTAGGCATTCTGTGTGGGGAGGTATGGTCCATAGAGGGGAGTAGTCCTTTAGTCCTTAGATGTAGTAGGTGAATACAGGAGGCAGGGAGATACCAAGAGGTAGTCTTGAATGAAAAATCTCATGTTGAAAGCTCCTTGATGCTTTTAGACTCTGTGTCCACCCCATCCTTTGAGTGGAAGTAGCATGGACGGTAGTAGAGGCCAGAAGGAATCAAGCAGATAGAAGGAATGAAGCAGAAGTGTAACATATGATGGGCCACTGCTGTAATGTAAACTGACAATTATTAAAAGGCCAAGCTGTTGTAATGTACAAATGCTATGGGTATGTCAGCTGGAAGGAGCACATGCATGAGCATTTGGTGGAGTGATGTGTGGCCCATATGAGTAAATGTGTACCTTGCTTACTGTAAAAAATTTTAAAACAGTAGTAATGCATGCAGTATGCTAGTGGGCCAACAGTCTTGTATGCCTGGCACTGTCAGTTGGCATAATGTAAGTGATTGTTGTGCAGAGAATATGTTTGCAAACTGTGGATACCCTGAACATGTCATGTGTGCATATTCTGTATCATGCCAGTGTATTTATAGAGGTTGTGTTTAGCATTATGTAGTGGTGTCATATATGGATGTTACAGTTACCTCTATTAATTTATAATATTGCAATGATATACAAAGTTCTGTCAATAATTGTACTCACCTACCCCAAAATCTAGAGAGACTCTCTGTCTGACCCCCAAAAATTCTCTTTTTCTGATCAGGAGCTGAAAAACAGTAAAAAAAAACAATCATCATGAATAAAATGTCTTGCAAGGGCCCTTTTAACTATGTGTAACATAGAATGCAATGACTTGTTTTGCATACTTTACATCTCAGGGGCATTGTCTCTGACTTGTTCTTCCCTTTGGTTTAGAGGGTGGAGATTGCCCCTGTTCGGGTCATTGTACGAATGTCTGCCCTGCTCATAAGAGCATTTGATGCCAACAGTAGCAGTCACCACCCTATTGGGCTACACCAGGCATTCTCTTTATACTGGAGATTCTCAGTAGAGTCCCCCCAAAAGCTATTTCTAGTGTTTTTTGTACATAAGGTACAAACATATTTTGGTTTCTGAAGAAAATCACCCCAGATTTCTACCATCCTTGGTGTTTTTAGAAACCATAACCACTTAGATCACAGTCCAGAGGAATGTCATGGAGGTCTCATCCATGTATGTTGCTGTTGATGACGTGGCACACAACAGCAGACACTCAGTTTTCATGACATGGCATTCTGCCATCACAGAACAGCATGAATATACATGGTGAAGGAGGTTTGTGTCATGGTGTAAACTATGACATGTATGATATATAACATACTGCAGTATGATATATAACAGCAGTACAGCAGTATGATATATAACAGCAGTACAGTATCAGCATTTGTTTCAATTTCTGTACTTAAGCACTTCTATTGGTCACAATAATACAGCAGTTTTACCCATATTGTGGTGGACATTGATCCACCCAAAAATGTACATTGTATTTAGCAGGTATTCAAGTGAGTGCACCCTGCCAAGTCTTGTTGCATGGCTTTGGCCATGTGTTCATTTTGGAAAAATTGAGATTCAAAAACATTTGCTGCAACTTGTCATTAGCATAATGACTATGCTACTAACCTTCAAATGGTGCAATACAAACAGCCATTGCCATTGTTCCTGTCCAACAATCCTATATATACAATCATTTTTCCCCTCACTTATTAATTAGATTGCTCTAATCCACCAATCCTGCATATATGCAGTCAGCAGTCAGTAAGCTGAATTTTAACTATTCTGCTTGACCTGACTATTCAGGATTCCTACTAATGAGCAAAGATATCTGATATACATTACATGTGCAGCCATATGTCATTCTCAGAATGTCTGTCATACAACTACCTCTTAATCAGTTGTGTTAGTCTTTTTGTGATATGTCCCTACACCCCTTCCTTGGATAGCAGATGAGATGTGCTCCGGTTCTAATAAATCCACCTGACCAACCATTCTTGTGACTACAACTCATGTCAGTGGAAGGCGGTCTACTAATGAAACTGTAGCTGGTTGGAGGGTTGTATTAACATTTTAGATTCTACTCCACCATAATCTTGAATTGTTTTAAATATTTTAAGTTATATAAGCATGCTAAGGTGTACTTCAAAGGTTCACTGGGAAACTCATGATGTTTTTAACAACCCTTGGTAGCAAGCTGGTGTTATGATTATTTCAGGAGATCACTGCAGTTGATGGGAAGTACATGCCAATAATTACAGACAAAGAGCATTTTTTTATATTTTGGTAGATTTTTGGAGCTACTATACTGCAGGAGATATATTAGGTGGGCATAAAATAAAAATTATTAGTCTATATTGCATAATTTCAGACATTGTGGTTACAGCAGTTGAAGTCCCTTTCCATTGTAATAATTGTAGTGGCCTGCTATGCATTGCATCATTTTAATTTTGACAGATGTAATGTTAATTGGTATGGATCTAGTATTTTCTGCATCAATAATTTCAAATATATAGCAAAACCAGCCCAAAGCCGTAACTTACTTAATGGAAAAAATAAAAGTAGGGGGGTTGATTGTACATATATATGTTAGATATATTTTTCATTTTGTATATTTTTTTATTAACAAGGACGTTTTATGTTGTGAAAGTGACATGTTTAACAACAATGTATTTATTCACTAAGCTGTACATTTTATGTACGTTTACTTTAAGTGCTGTGAGGTTTGATTGCCTTTAATTTGAATATATAAGGGGTGGTGAACATCTTGGAAGCTTGTTTCCTAATTGATTAAAGCATCAGCAGGTTTATATTTAAGACATTTCTTCTTTTGTTTTTATGACTCTAATGATGCTCGCTGTATATTAGGGCAAAAGCGCTAAGTCATATGTGTACATTTGGTTATTAAACTTGTTGTTTTGTGACAGCCATTGGCAGTGGTTTAATTTTTACTTTTAATTTCAAATATATCTGATAATTTAATTTAATTTTGAATCTGAGCTTGTGGAGATAGATTACCCTCAATTTTCCAGGGATTGATTTTTTTTTATTTATTCCTTGTATACTGAAGACTCTTTACTGTATTTTCAAAAAAAAAAAAAAAAACTACTGAAGCACAGACGTTATGACCCTGATTTCCTTATTTTCTTGTCTAGGTATTTTTTTGTCTCCATGCAACAAGCAAGTCCCCCTCATCAGCCTTTAGACATTCTCTTCAGCCAGTATGACACTAAGAGCTGACTGGAAGGACCATCATAAGGGCAGTCATGGAGGTGGTTTGTGCGCCCTCCCTATCTTCCCAACAACAGCAACATTTCCACATAAGATCCTAACTCTTCCCATGGTCACTGACTTGAGAACCTACATTTCTGACTGCATTCTACACACTTATACTCCAATGGGGCAACAATCTCTAGTTTGGAACTGCCAAGCCTGCATCCCCATCCCTGGCCATTTAAGGGCTGTGCAAGCCTCCTGTTGCATGGTGGTGATTTACCAACTGGAAGCTCTCACCCAAGGATGGGGCAGTTGGTGTCAGCTACTCAAACTTACCTGTAAATGTCTTGTGTTTTTGTAGTTTTTCCAGCTCACCATTAACGAAATAACATTTTCAGTAAATGGTGAACCAAACTAAAGATCGTTGATGGCTCGTAGATAAACTATAGTGGGAAAATGAAAGACATTTGTTAAATGTAAAGTAAGATTCCATTTAAAATGGGAGTGTATTTTTGACTGACATGAGTTCAAGTAGCAGTTCAGAAGTCACAAACTGAAAAGGCAAATTATGTTTTTTATATAGTTTTAGTTTTGTTTTATTAGAGGTCCCATTTTACAAAATCAATTAACACGTTTGAAAGTTGTTTTTATATATATTTATTAGTAAAACCTGTCACTGTTCCTTCAGAAACTCAACAAATAACTTTATCTACCCTATTAATGCAGGCAATTACATTGCAGATGTTAGGATTTGGTTTGAAATAACTTCCATTTTGGACTTTCCAGATCTTTCTTCTTGTGCTTATCTTTAATGTTATAGATGTATGAGTCAACTTTTAGGGTTTATTCATTACAAATTAGTGCATTTTCTATGTTATGTTACTTGCCTGTAACACATTTAGTTATTTTAACATATTTAATGAGTGCAGTATTAAATAGCTGGGAATTTTGCTGAGTCAGCCTGACTTTTATTTTATAATGTATAAACAAGGATGCACATAGGAACGTGCAGGTATTCATACACAGCTGTAAACACCAGCTGCGTGTAATATTTCATTTTTTTCAAGGCTACAACTATTTTAGAATAATGAGATACTTGTGAATGACAGATTTTCTATTTTTTAAAACAAACAGTTCTTTCCATCAGTGTGACAAGTTTGACCAGATTTTGAGGCTTAAGTGCATATTTATACAGAATAGTTATTAACAAATGTTTAGTGGTTAAAATATTCATTAATATGCAGAGGTACAAAATACATTTTTTATTATGCATTTTTTTCTGTTGGATAAATATTTGATGATTTTTCACTTTTCCTCATCAACAACTGGTGCTGCATTTTACACTTCAGTTTGTTTAAGACTCTACTCTTTGTTTAATAATTAATATGAGAAATATTAGTATGTTTTATCTTTGCAGAATTTTGGAGAACAAGAGAAACAGCTAAAAGTCATCTTGAAAAATTCCATGGACCCCACTGATGATAGGACTACATTCTGTTCTTACATTCAGGATTTCTTTAGAACGACAGAACTGTTACTGGAGAGTGTAAATCGGCTGTAAGTTGAAGTTCATATTGTCATTTTTAACTGCAGTACTTTAATACACCTGCTAGTTTTATGTGAAACAAAGTAAGTGTATGATTACCGTCATATCACGTAATTCTGTCTGTTCTTCACCTGTACCCTTATACAAAAAATTCAAGAGAGTGCAATATACACTGTGCAATATCTATATGTTGTTCTATTTATATTTTTTTGTCATGTTTTTGTGATGTCAAATTACTTTTTTACTAAAATATTTTCTGTATGTATATCCTTGCACTGGGAATGAAGCAATGCAATTTCATTCAGCTACACTGTGATGTAGATTTGAATGACAATAATGTTTACTTTGAATTTGACTTTGAAAAAAGTGATCAGTTAACTAATTCTTAATGCAGTTATCATAATTTTATTACAGAATTATAATGTACAATAATAAACAATTAGCACAATTTGAGGACTACTGCAAAATACAGTTAACATTTAACATCTATAAACTAAATATAAATTATTAATTACAGGAGCTAGCTATGAGACTTTCAGCAACAGAAAACCAATTCAAACTACAAAACTGGAGTCAGGGACTACAAAGGGACCTCAGATTTATGAAAACAGCTATTCACTTTCATCTCCAAATACACAAGACATCTTTCTAAACTGTTTAAAAGTGCACAAAATAATTCTGAAATACCCTTAACACAGGGTGCACAGTGTGACATTAGTGAATCATTTAATTATCTTATTAGTTGTTTAACACACAAAATAAAGTAAATTCAGTATAAAATTAATCTGATTATTTGTCTAAGGGGGCACAATCCTAGTAATCATTTAATATCGATGCTCTTATTCAAAACTGTATTATTATATCATCTAAATGGATTTGGCACATCACCTTCATATTGTACAAAAAACAATTTACATCCCTCTCCCTAGTTTCAATGGGGACACGATCCAATACCCAGAAAGTATTTTTTAATTAGTACATCACTTTATAGACAAATGTGGGATTTCATTTTTAAACTGATTTTAGAATAATAACAAATGAAGAAGCTAGAGGGGCAAAAGTTAACCATGTCAAAGCACAGAGGAGTGAAGTACAGCAGAGAAAGTAGAAAGGAATATATGTACTACTTATGCAGAAGCAGAACTACTGCTCTCACTAGACATCCTGACTGGTGTCCCTTAATGGCACTTGCAGCACTGGCTTCCATTACGTTTCCAGGGTAATATATGTATTTATTCCATCAGTTCAATATGGTCCATTTTTAGGGGAAATCAATAATGAATGCTAGAAAGGTATGCTGGAGCAATGTGATTTATTCAGTTCTGGTGCAAACAACCTTTGTTATATTCGAATCCTATTCTTCTTGTGAATTGAAACGTAGACATGGAATGTTAATAGATAAACCAAATGGCGTTTATACTTTGGATTCACTGTGGTGCTGAGAAATTTGCGGTAATAATGTCACTAAATTGTTTCAGGATATAAGTAAAATTTTCTTTAGAAAACTTGCACTTCTGTGTCTGAATGGAAAGTGCACTATTTGTAATGACAATTTTAGGGATTTGCATCAATTATGTCATTTACGTTTTAAGCATTTTGAAGGAATTACATCAGTAGACGATATTATAAGACTGCCATATTCTTTTGCACAACTCCTGGACTACAGTGAGGTAATTGGTATGGACGTTGCCATGAAATTGGTTAGCTGGCTTTGACATTTTTCCTGTCAATATTTACAGAGTATTTACATCCTTTACAGTGACACCTGATTTCTGACACTAGATGATTCATTATTTTTCTGTTTTTTTATTTGATTCCCTATCCTGGTTTTAAAAATCTGGAAAACCCTCTAGCTACATCTACATAATGGTGGAAAGCAAAGTAATTCCTTTTCTCCTTAGAAAATAATTAAATCAACTATACCACAACAAAAAATATCCAAAAGACAATGGCAGTTTTAAAATTATTGTTATCATTCCATGAATGTTATTACCACTCATAATGCCCGGACTCTTCAGCTACCAGTAGAAAATGAACTACTGGAATATCAGAGTATGTGGAGATGTGTCCCAGGTGCAAGGCCTTCTATCTGAGGAAAACCATGAGATGACTTTACACTAGAATCTATGAACATTTGCATAGCATACTCACCAAAAATCTCGGTAATGGTTTATAGAAAGATACCTTGAACTGCAGTATGTTTAAAATTTATCTTTAATGTCATTGGGTTTAGAGCAAATTGACAGATCCAATATGCTAGTACTGCAAGACCTCAAATGGGAAATTTTATTACATGACTATTGCTTTCCAGGATTATTTAGATATATCACATTAATTGTGTTCTTAAGGATAGAAAATTGAAACATTACTTTTATTTAATTGCTTGTCATGTAACTGGTCATGTGATTTTTTACAAGGAATAAATGTTTGATTTTATCTATCTATCTATCTATCTATCTATCTATTTTGTTAATCATGGTAGAACATCTACCACTATGGACAGATTCAAATACATTTAGACACTTATATGGGTAACAAAAAGTTCACTTATGGTACTCCGCAGTCTGCACTTTTAATAATTTGATGACTTATGCAGCACTCATTGAAGGTATGAAACTGGTGTCTGTGGACCATTTAGAGGTCCCAAACTTGAGAAAACAAACAGAAAAGCATGCATTGATAAGTTTAAACTGAAAACAATCAATAAGCAACAGTCATGCAGATATATTAAAATGAGTTGTGAAGAAATTCTATACATAGCAAATTAAGTTGGTGAAAGAGTATACTGGGTGGGGTTGAGGTCCTGACTCTAAAAGACTTGTTCTTGGTGTAAGTGACTTACTGTGCAGTAAGTCTGCTTTACAAATAGGCTTTATGCCAAGGCAAGTTACTTACATTGGGAGTAAGCCTTTTGGAATATGGTCCAGAATAAAGAGCTCCAAGGACGTAAGAGTGAAAGATATTGGGTGGTATTCATAGTACCAGGATGCTACACACATGGTGAATCTGTGAATCACAGAGCTATGCCTATATATCTCATTATGTATCAGTGAGTTGCACTGGTTTTGAAAGTTATCTGGCCTACAAAAAAGAACACCTAGTACAATTTTATGCATCTAAATCTGTCTGAACTGAACTATGAAGAATAAAAATATGTGCAAAACAGGCACACTGCTGTGCATATACTGCATGTGTTCATAAGTTCCCACATATTTTCCTTGATATTCATCAGCTGGCAACAATAGACAGTTATGTTAGCATCAGAAGAACTTTCCACAAGAGTTTGCATTGATGTTTTCTCAGTCCAGCAGCACATCAAAACCTTTATAAAGATTTGACCTTCGTTGTGGAGTTATACTTATATAGGCATCCAATTTTAGTTTCTATAATTTAACCAAATACTCACAAGATCCAAAAAAAAGTTTAAAAAAGAAAACAAATAGTTTTGTTTTTCCTGGAAGTCAAAAAAGACTACAAACTTTCAGATATAATTTGTCTGAATAGTGGCACTGTTACTGAAAGTGTTTTTTCAGATGTTAATGTGTAAGATTAGGGGCAGGGTTAAGGTCAACAAGCATGAGTGAGTAGAAGTGCTTCCCTGATCGGAGGTGCAAGTGCATATACATATAGGGGTATATATTATGCTTGGGTTGAAGGAATTAATTACAGTTAAACCAAAGTTAAGAATAGAAAGTTAAGATAAATTGTTTTAGTTAGTCAAAGATGATGCAGTTTATGTGCTTAGTAGCATATGTTTAACAAATTATTGCATAAAATCAAATAATTAATTTAATATAAACTCACTAGTGATTATTTAAAAAGCATTGTAATTAAAGTTTAAAGTCTGATAAAATCCTAGTTTGTTAAATATATATGCTTTTTAATAAAGAGTTGCAGAGTGGTTCCACTGTAGTTTGTTTTTTTTCGTGTGTTTTTGAATAATTGGTAGTGTCTCAAGCAGAGGTCTATATTCTCTCTCTCTCTCTCTATATATATATATATATATATATATATATATATAGAGAGAGAGAGAGAGAGAGAGAGATAAATATATACACACACACATTTCTTTGTCATTTTAGTAAGTGA
This sequence comes from Protopterus annectens, assembly GCF_019279795.1. Lineage (NCBI taxonomy): Eukaryota > Metazoa > Chordata > Ceratodontiformes > Protopteridae > Protopterus > Protopterus annectens. The sequence continues at coordinate 335,033,946 of NC_056726.1, forward strand.
TATGCTTTGTTGTTAATTACTAAAGTAACTTAGTGGTTACCTAAATATGTCATAATTTCATTACATTTACGAAACATTCCCCCAGATTAAAATATATAAACTCTGTGGTAAACCAAACTATACTTTTAATACCAAAAATCCATAAACGCTTTCGTCTTCTCATACACAAGACTTCATCAGACTGAATTAAAAGGTTACACTTCATTCTTTAAATACTAAAACTTTTCATCACATGACATTTTTAAATTCAATGTCTTAACCCTTTCCTTTTCAAATAGGCTACAAAATCTTCTCTGTTATTCAGCCCAGGGGGATAACAGGCATTCAACTTGACCTGCCAGGTATATTCCAACCATCCAAGCTCATCATCTGCATTAGCTCATCAGTGGTGAATCTGGGAATCTTGAGGCAATGTTACAACTGCCTCATGTACACAGACAACCCTCTCCTCCTCCCAACAAATTCCAACACATGTGAGAGATGCAACCATATAGCCAAACTGGAGGCTAAGCTCTCTCAACTCAGTACTGGCATAACCAGTCAGGAGGAGAAGGAAACCACACTCACTACAATTCCAGTCTCACATAGACCTACCACAACAGCAAACCAAACACATAATCACACAAAAACATACTCAGAGGCTCTAAATAAAGATCTGCCTAAAAGCAGCAGAGACCTCCAAAGCAGACACCCTAGCAACCGCTACCCCAAAACAAAACACGTGCAACACATATCTCACAAAGCCAGTGTGCTGAACAGTCACAACCCTTAAGACTAAACAACACACCTGATACACTTGTAATAGGTGACTCTATCATCAGGCACACTGACGTCCCACTCACCAGGCTGAACAAGAAGAGGGTCATGGTGAGCAGCCTGTCGGGCGCTAGGATCTGCCACATAACACAAGCACTCAGGTCGCTCCAAGGCAAGTACAAATATGACTCAGTCATTGTCCATGCTGGTGTGAATGACCTGAGATGTACCTTCCTGGACTACATGAAAAGAGACATAAAGGAGCTCTCTGAGCATGTAGCCCAGGCTGGTATGACCCTGACCTTGAGTAGCATCTTACCCTCACCAAGAATGATGCCACAATATGAAGACAAGATGATCAATTTCAACAATTGGCTTAAGTACTGGTGTCATTCAAAGGGGATCCAATGCCTGTCAGCTTGGGATGATATGCTTGACAAGCCACGATGCTTCACTAGGGACGGCTTGCACCTGTCACCCTGGGCTTTTGGATATTGGCAAAGGCTCTTGCTACCCCCATAGTGCCTTTTTAGGCAAGGCTCAAAAGACAAACCCACCTCCATAGGTATCACAAGGGATAAGAAACTAAGAGTAATGCTACTCAATGCCAGAAGTCTAAACCTCAAGATGCATGCACTCAAACTCTCCTTAGCATGGAGAACATCGATATCTGTGCAGTAACAGAAACCTAGTTCAGGGCTCCCGAGAGCACCCCAGCACTAACAGGTTATACCTCATACCATGCTTTTCGGCCCCAAAACTTGGACCAAACCACAAAAGGAGGGGGAGTATCGATATTCATCAAAGATACCCACACCTCCAGGTTGGTGGCAAAGCATGAAGCATCAGAGACTATCCATGTGCAACTAACAGTGGGTAAAACTGCCTTCCAGTTTATAGCCTGCTACAGACCACCCTCCCTAACCCAGGAACCCCACTCGGCCTTCCTGAGAACAATGGAAAATATGAAGGTCTCTCCAAACACCATTATATTGGGCGACTTCAACTACCCAAACATAGACTGGGTGCATTACTCTAGCTCCAACACCCTAGCCCAAAAGTTCCTAGAATTTATAAACGCAAATGCTATGGAACAACTTGTTACCACTCCCACAAGAGGGGAAAACATACTGGACCTGATCATCACCAACATGGGGACTCTATGCTCCAGACCAGAAGTGTATCCCTCACTGGTAAGATCAGACCATAAACTAAACTCACTGGATATTCACATCCCGACCCCACCCCCTGCCCAGAAAACCACAGTGAAAAACTTCTCTAAAGCAAATTTCACACTCCTCAAAACCGAGGTGGAATCCTTCAAAGCCCCCGGGCCTGTGGAAAATACGGCGCAGACCGCAGAATCCTTTATAAACACATTCTATGAACACCTTCAGGAATGCATGGATCATGCGATCCCAAATAAAACCAAGACCCAGTCCTCCAAAGGCAGACGTCCTGTCCGGTGGACCCCAGCCATAAACAAACTATACAATAGAAGGAGGAAGCTACTAAATGATAAAGCAAAATCCCAAAAAGGGAAGGCATCACTGATCAGTATTAGCAAAAAACTAAGGGCACTCATAAAATTGTCAAAGGCAAGCTTCGAGAGAAAAAAAAGCACAGGACACTAAGGATAATCACAAGGCTTTCTTTAGTTATGTTAGGAACTTGGGTGGTAATTCCCAGATATGCTCAGAATTAGTCCAAAATGACAAAAAATACACTGAACCCACAGACATTGCCAACATCCTAGCTGACAGGTTCAGCGCAAACCCCCCCCTCCCCACCAAAAGGGCACATATCTATCCCAGCAGAGTGCTGCCCCCCTGACATCTCAGATGCTCAGGTAAGAGCCACCCTCTCCAAAGCAAAAAACACAGCATCAATAGGACCAGACGGTGTCCCGGGCTGCGTCCTACATGAACTCCAAGAAGAGCTAAACCCAAACATAAAACTACTGTTCAGTCTCAGCCTTACTACAGGATATGTGCCCAAAGAGTGGTGTACAGCAACAGTGGTCCCTCTCCATAAAGGTGGTGCCTCAACGGATCCTGGAAACTATCGCCCCATAAGCCTGACTAGCTTGGTCTGCAAAGCTATGGAAAGGATCATCATGGACCTCATAAATAAAGATATTGGGGACCTACAGACACTGGATCCTACCCAGTTCGGCTTTGTTAAGGGCAGATCCTGCCTCTTAAACCTGGTTGATTTCTTTGAAACAGTCACCAAGGCGATTGGTGAGGGGAAGGTGGTCCACACAACCTACCTGGACCTCGCAAAAGCCTTCAAAACAATACCCCACTTGGGCATTATAGATAAGCTCACCAGCTTAAATATAAACCCCTATGTCACTAGATGGATTGCAAACTGGCTCAAGGACAGAACCCACATGGTTAGAATAGCTGGAGCCATGTCAGACTCCAAACCAGTTACAAGTGGTGTCTTACAAGGCTCAGTCCTGGGACCTCTCTTGTTCAGTATATATTTCTCGGAGGTACAGGCCAACACGGAAGGACTGTGGCTGACCAAGTTCACAGATGACTGCAAACTGGGTGCCATAATCGACTCTCCAGCCGACACAAGCATCCTCCAAAAGGGCCTCATAGAAACAGACAACTGGTGCCAGAGCCATGGCCTCAAGCTAAATGCCAAAAAGTGTATAGTCATCCCCTTTGGCAAAAACAAAGTGCCCACAAATTACCACATAGGTGGTAATCCATTAAGTACAGAAGAAGTAATTAGGGACCTGGGGACCCAAGTTGATAGCAATCTCTCATTTGACAACCACGTGGCCAAAGTGGTTAGAAAAACATTTTATATAGCCCACCTAATCATGAAGGGATTCACATCTAGATCAGGGGAGGTCATCGTGCCTCTTTACTCATCCCTCATTAGGCCCATAATTGAGTACAATTCCCTTTTGGGATGTACCTTACCAGACACCTGCAACAACTGGAAAGACCCCAAAAGTACCTCACCAAGAGGATCAAAGGGCTCAAACAGATGCCATATGCTGCCCGGTTAAAGAAACTCCAGCTCTACTCAGTGGCATACCGCCTGTTCAGAGGCGATCTGTGCCTGACGTATAAAGCCATGTCCAACCCGGAATTAATGGACATGCTGCACCTCAGAAAATCCAAATCCCATCGAGCTACGCGCTTGAGAGACTTGAACCTCAGCACTGAAATAAATAGGACATGCTGGAGGGACAATTCATAACCCAGAGGCTCCCTTCACTCTGGAATAAAATCCCAGCCCAGGTTAGACAGAGTCCCTCATTGACTCTCTTCAAGAGGAATCTTGATGAGTGGATGGGAGATCGTAGGTTTACCCTGGGTATCACTTCTGTGTCACTGTTAGACAGAGGCACAGTATACTAACCTCGCAAAAGGGCATAGCAAAATAAATTTAAAATGGGTGGCGAAAGCCAAACACATTCTGGCTAGGCTTATAAATGCCCTAGGGCAGATAGCCTAGTATGAACCTATGAACCTATTAAACTTTGTCTCATACTCAACAATATTTCCCGAAACCAAAAATTTAAAATCAATTTTGCAGCCACCCATTTTGTAATGTTTGCCTAAAGCATTAGTTTAATTGCCAGTCTCCACAGCTTTTTTACGTTCATACATTATTTTAAATAGCACCCTACTGGTGCGACCAACATAGAATGCATTACAAGACTGACATACAATTAGGTAAACAACAAATTTTGATTTACATGTATAGACATTGTTAATATAAATCTTAACATTGTTAATGACAATTGCTCTTATTCCTTCATAAATTAAATCACGAAGACTGTATGCTAAACATTTTTCCATCCTACCTTTTGTACTAGAAGACCTAACATTCAGTTTACTTTGGAAGAAGTTTTTTAAACTCTTTCCTTTTTTGTACACAAAGCATGGACTATCTCCAACTCCCTCTTGTACTTCTTCACTGCTCTTCAATATTTTCCAGTTGGTTCTAATAATCTGTTTAATGGCTACTGAATCTACACTGGTGGATATTTGCATAGTAGTCCTATAGTCTCTAATCATATTTTTCTTGGAGGAAACTCCGAAATTGTCCCTAATTCCTTTCACTTCATCAAATTTACTTCTAACTAATTCATTAGAATAACCCCTAGTTGCAAATTTGTGACATATTGCTCTACCTTCTTTGATAAAAATCAACATCCCCTGAAGTAAGCTGATGGGCCCTCATCAGTTGACCTTTGACAATATTTTCTTTCATATATTTGGGGTGGATATTTGAAAACTATAAATATGCATTATTTTGTACATTCTTTTTGTTAATTTTGGTTAATAATTTACCATTTTCTTTGTACACTACTACATCCAAATATGAAATGCTCTTCTCATTCCAAACTGAAGTGAACTTTAAACACGTACAAACCCTGTTAATGTAAACTAAAAAAAGATTTAAGAGATTCCATTCCCCCTCTCCAAACAATAAACAAATCATCAATAAAACATTTGTAACAGAGTATGTTATTTTTATATGCATCAATCAAAATGTGCCTTTTCTCCCAACCATTCATGAAGATGTTCGCATAGCTGGGTGCCATCGCTGCACCCATCGCCACCCCATTTTTTTGATGGAAAAAATCTTCCTTGAACTTAAAATAATTATAGCTCAGAATGACATCTAACATCTCCATTAGCAAACTAGTGGTATTATTTGGAAACAATCCTGAACTCAAAAGCTCCAGCTTGACTGTTTCCATTCCTTCCTCAATGGGAATGACTGTATATAGAGACTTTACATCTAAACTAACTAAAATATCTGAATCAATAACATCCACTTCTTTGATATATCTGATAAAATCAAAAGTGTCTTTAATGTAAGCCCTAACTTTAACTGCCACCTTTTGTAAATGTTTGTCTACAAAAATAGAAATGGCTTCAGTTTTCTCCAAAGCTTGCACGGCATGCAAGATCGGTGCAGGAGCTCAAGCAGGCAATATGTCTGCTGTGCAATCCAGGAACAGCTTGCAGGGGTGTGCACGAGTTCTCCTGCACTAATCCTGCACGGACTAAGCCCTTGTATGCAAATCACCCCATTTGCAGGAGAAATCTATGCAAATGTGGTGATTTTGCAAACCAGGCAGCTTGCAACCGTCCATGCAGGACAAGTGCTATCTGCAGAAATGTACTCAGTAACTGAGTACATGTCTGCAAAATCCAAAAATGGAGCTGTGACAGCTCCAAATAAAGGCTGCATATCATGTAGTAAGCATGCCAATGGCCACGTATAAGGCCATTGGCATTGCAAACAGTAAAAAAAAAAAATAAAAAAAGCAACTTTTATTTTTTTAGCCGATCTCGGCTGTTTAAGCATAGGGCAGCGGCGTGCAAACGGGATCGGGGGGAAAATAAAATGAACCTAAATTAAGCATTCTAACTAAAATCAGTATTCTGCCATGCAAGTCAATGGCAGGCAAAAGACAGACAACAAAGCCAGTGAGTAGTGGTTGCTAAGGGGGGAGGCTCAGTGTGAGACATGTAACTATGCATTAGCAGGCAATCCTATGCAAATGAGGAGAAGGATAGTGAATCCCAGTTTTCCCCAGCATGTGAGTCAGGTCCCAACAGTATAAGAGTAGGAATAGCTTGGTGCAAGCCTAGGAGTTAGGTGACATCATGGGGGGTGTCAGGCATACTGTAAGCAGATTGGAGCCCTGTGGCTCGGGTTTGCTCCTAGCTTAGCACAGCTAAGCTAGGGGGTGTGTCTAAACCTGCCTAGCACTCTTTACAGTGCCTAAGTGGGTGTGCGCACTGTGCACTGGGTTTTAAAGGCAGAAAAAAAAAAGTTAAACCAGGAAATAGCAGCAGTGTGCACAATTGTGCACTCTGCTTGCATGGCATGCCCCCTGGCTTAAACAGGAAGGCAATGGGAAGGGAAATCAGCAGTAGGAAGCTAATCAAGGAGAACTAGCATAGCTGGCAGGTGAAATGTATCAGAATCAGCCAATTACACAGGCAGCAGACCAGCCCAGCCCAGAACACTACTATAAACTATGCAAACACCTTCTGCTTTTGTTTTTCCCACACTCTACACCACCAGTGTAAATAAGCGGGGAACTTTTAACATTCACAACAGAAAAATGATAGGGGCTGCAATAGCTATCATACAACAACTTGTTGAAGAGGCTGAGGGTGGTGAGGATGTGAATGCTGTCGACCAACCCACAGTGAGGAGACGGAAAAGAGTGTACAGACCCAGGGTAACCTACCACGGGCTACATGAGCTGGAGATAGTGGGGTGCTATAGGATGGACAGGGACCTACAGCAAATTATTGAGCTGTGCCAGCCACGCCTGACACACAGAACTAACAGAGGGAAACCCATCCCAGTGGATATCAAGGTATGTGTAAGCCTAAGAATACTAGCTACAGGTACTTTCCAAAGGCCAACTGGGTATATGATGAGGATCTCACAGGCATCAGCATCCAGGGTACTCCACCAGTTCCTGGATGCCATGTCAGCACATGTCGGTGAGCATGTATATTTCCCCAACAGCCGTGAGGCGTTGGCCACGAATATGCAACTGTTCCACCAAATAGCAGAATACTCTGAGGTAGGGGGTGCTATAGACTGCATGCACATATGCATCAAAGCAACACCCGGTGAGCGGGGTAGGGTCTACATCAACTGCAAGGGCTTCCCCTCCATCAACTGCCAGGTTGTGTGCAATGCCCAAGGCATAATAATGATTGTGTGTGCTGGCTGCCCTTGAAGTTATCACGATTCCCACATCTGGCATCTGACGCAGCTGTACCAGAGATTTGCCAATGGAGACATCCCTGATGGTCACCTAGTGGGGGATGCTGGATATGCACTGGAGCCGTGGCTGATGACACCCATCAGAAACGCACACACACCCGAACAAGAACTCCATAATGAGGAACATGCACAGACCAGAATTATAGTAGAGCATGTGTCTGGGATGTTCAAGTCATGGTTCCAGTGCCTGGACACATCCAGTGGAGCCTTGCAGTACGCATCAGTTACATGTACCCAAATTGTCCTCATATGTGCCATGCTACAGAATATGATCCTGTGGAAACAGCTGCAGAAGGAGCAGCACGGGGAAGGGTCACACAGCCCCCCACCATTGCCAAGGCCTGCACAGGCACAGAGTGACATGAGGAGGAACAACCTGAGCCTGCCCCAGTTGGCAGAAGGAGGCGTGCCCAGTATGCCCTGGCCTTGGCAAAGAGGCAACGCATAGCACATGCACTGACACAGGAGGTACCCAGGGAATGACACCTCTCTCTGACTCTCACATACAGTAAAAGGGATGCCAAACATTGCACTATCTGTGCTCGACCATGTGTAGGGAGTGTACTATGTGCATCCAACATAGGCAGCCCTGCAGCACCACCATCAATACTGGGACACCCATAAGGTAAGTGACTCACACATGCCAGTCAGATGGGTTCACATACCCAACAACAGTCACAGCCAGCAGGACGGGTGTAGACAAAGACAAACAAAGGCTGTGCTATGGCCTTTGAATGATGCCTATGGGTAACCTCCTCCCCCAGGCCTACACAGACAGATGACAGCAGGTCAGGCAGTGAGATGTCAGTTCTGAAGGGTAGGAAGTCTGAAACTAATATGTAGGTAAATAAAAGCTAAGATCTGTAGTACACTCGTATGCCTCTAGGTAGCATGATAGGTAAGACTACAGAATGAAATGGAGTACCTGACATACCAGTACAGTCATAGTAAGTGTGTACAGGTGTCAGATGTGCCCCCCCATCCTACGTAGACATGTAGTAACAGGCAGGTGTGCCCCCCAAGCCTGTGTAGACATGTAGAAATAGTCATGTGTGACCCCCATCCTACGTAGAAATGTTTTAACAGTCAGATGTGCCCCCCCCAAAGCCTGTGTAGAAATGTAGAAATAGTCAGGTGTGCCCCCCATCATACGTAGAAATGTAGTAACAGTCAGGTGTGCCCCCCAAAGCCTGTGTAGAAATGTAGAAATAGTCAGGTGTGCCCCACCCCATCCTATGAAGAAATGTAGAAATAGGCATGTGTGCCCCCCATCCCATGTAGAAATGTAGTAACAAGCAATGCCATGTGATCGACGGACATCCTCCAGAAATGGTATGCTACCTGTAGGTGTACAACATGTAGGTCAGCACTGCAATACAGACTAACTAGACTTGATCCACACATTCAATACAGATGGGCATACTGGGCATGCTCACACACTTAAACACATGAAGGCCCTGTCTGCAAACACCAGTGGACCAGACATAACTGGCAGTCACAGATGTTAGCGCAAACACTCCTCAGTATGCACCACACATGCTTTGCACACACAGTGGACAGGAATACAGACATACACACACATATATATATATATATATATATATATATATATATATATATATATATATATATATGAGGACAACACACTATAATAAGCCAAAGCTAGACTTACATAGATGTGTGGAAGAGGGTGACTGTGACAAGGAGCCATCCAGGCCTGTCCCACCCAGCACACAGCCAACCAGCCACAACCACATGAGGTTCAGATGTCACTCAGTTTAGATACTAGCTACCGGCATCTGTCAGCAGTACAGACTATGTGGTGCACATGCTAGCTGTGCAACATTACTGTACAAGGAGGGTGTCATCTAGCATCTGTATACACGTACCTCATGAAATATGACCGTGTGTACCTGCATCTGATGTTTCAACCTCTAGATGAATGGGTTATGGCCCATGCACACACACTGCCCTCCCCATAGCCCTACTATGACAAGCCAGCTGAGGTCATCCACTGTGAAATACACCTTTGGGAGAGTTGCAGCCCAGTAATCTTCATGGTGCATCCCATAATTGCATACTGCTGTAGTGTGATAAACTAATTAGGTAGGAGTTCTAATTTCAGACTTGACAGGTGTATGTGTGTGTGTGTGTGTGTGTGTGTGTGTCTGTGTGTGTGTGTGTGTGTGTGTGTGTGTGTGTGTGTGTGTGTGTGTGTGTGTCTGTGTAGAGAGCAATGCTTTTTAGGGTAGTCACACTCTCTACAATTGAAATGCACTACTTTGGTAAGGCTGCTGATGTCATCCACCTAGAAATACACCTCTGTGAAAGCTGTAGCCCAGTAATCTCTGTAGCACATCCTGTAATTGTGTACAGCTGTAGTGTGATAAATTAGTTAGGTAGGTGTTCTAATCCCAGATCTGGGAAGTGTTTGTGTGTCTGTCTGACTATGTCTGTGTAGAGAGCAATGCTTTTTTTGGGTAGTCACACTCCCCACAATTCAAATGCTCAACTTTGGCAAGGCTGCTGATATCATCCACCTAGAAATACACCTCTGTGAAGGTTGTAGCTCAGTAAACTCCATAGCACGTGCTGTAACTGTGTACTGCTATAGTGTGATAAATTAGTTAGATAGGTGTTCTAATCTCAGACCTGGCTTGTGTGTGTCTGTCTGTGTAAAAAGCAATGCTTTTTAGGGTAGTCACACTCCCTACAATTCAAATGCTCCACTTTGGCAAGGCTGTTGATGTCATCCACCTAGAAGTACACCTCTGTGAAAATTGTAGCCCAATAATCTCCATAGTGCATGCCATAAGTGTGTACTGCTATAGTGTGATATAGAACACTAGTAGGGTTCAATTCTCACCCAAGGCAATTTGGGATGTTTTGTGTGTGTTTCAATGTCTGTGTAGGGAGCAACGCATTTTAGGCTAGTCACACTCAGTACATTCCAAATTCCCTCTTTGGCAATCCAGCTGTCATTCATTGTGAAATACACCTTTGGGGAAGGAGTTCTTCAATAATCCCTGTGGTGCATCATATAACAGCTCCATGCTGTAGTGGGATATAGATCTCTGTTAGGGGTTCTATACCCACACATGTTAGTTATGGATGTTTTGTGTGTGTGTCAATGTCTTTGTAGGAAGCAATGCATTTTAGTCCAGCCACACTCACTATAATTCAAATGTCCTACTTTGGCAATCCTGCTGATGTCATCCATTGTGATATACACCTTTTGGGAAGGAGTACTCCAGTAATCTCTATGATGCATACTATAACTGCGTAGTGCTGTAGTGTAATAAACTAGTTAGGTAGGAGTTCTACTCCCAGATATAACAGGTGTGTGTGTGTGTGTGTGTGTGTGTGTGTGTGTGTGTGTGTGTGTTTGTAACTCATATCCTGTTTGGAGGTGGGTGTGAGTGTGTGACACCTGGGCCCAATGTGGAGCAGGTTTTGCAAATTTCTTATATGGTGGCCCTACTACATATCACAATGTCCACCATACAGGGATAACAGATGTGAAATAGCCAAGAGGCTGGGATGCAAAGCCATACCCATACATGTGACATCAAGGCCATGTAATCACAGTTAGCAACCCCAGTATTACCCAGAGCACACTGTCAACCCATGTCTCATACACACACACACACACACACACATGCCTAGGCATCAGCCAATATGTGGGTAGTACACTGCTTATTGGCCACTGATGGTAACTATGGAGTGATTGCAGTAGGCTACAGAGGGCATGGCACCCTGTCCATCTGTCCAATAGGCATGTACATGCAGACAGTACACCTTCCCCATGTTGCCCACTGGACACCTGCAACACCTGTGGTGCCATCACCTGTGACCCACAAAGGACATACCATGCCTGAAAACTTGCCCTGTTTGGACAGATGCCACTCACACCAGGGAATGCCATTAGCATGCCATCAATGTAGGTGCAGAGTAAACCTGCTGTCCATTACCAGTTCCCACCACAGGTGGCCAAGACTGGCACATCGGATGATAATCTGTGTACACAACATGGGCCAGACACCCCAGGTACAGTTCCACATGTCACTGTACATGCAAGTGGGAGGTTTGCACATCGCAGACAGAGTCCATGTCATGGACTAAGGGACACATACATAGCAAGAAATGCACAGTATTGGCCACACACAATAGTCACCCAGGTGACTGGACGAGGGATACAATACCCACCTGTGTGGGTAAATGCAGAAACTACAGTCTTGAGCTACAATATAAACCCTTGTCATGTGGCCTGATGCCAAGGTATACCCATCACCTAGCCTTGTATAAACGTCTGGCACAGTCGACCACCACACACCCATGCAGAACTGCACCCATGCATATCAGTACTGGCACCCTGTGTGTTTGTGTGCATGTTGTATGATGCGTATGATCACATCCACACTCACTACAACCCCCATTGGCATACTGAAACATGTCAGACACCTCCCCGTACCCTTTGCCCATATAATCTCTGTATGACCCGTGTGGTACATGTGATACCTGCACAGTAATGTGCTGTGGCAATCTCACTAGTGATGAGTTGTAATCCTGGCCCTACCAAGTGTGTCAATGTATGTGCGCCCCTGTGAGAGTGTGGCTGTGTTGACGCTGGCACCTGTTCATGCGAACAGGCACGTGTACTTCACCTACTTTATAGCTACCATATCTCTGTTGCAGATGTCACTCACCATCACATATATGTTCTGAGGGCTCCATAACAGGTAACCTATGTGGTGCATCCAATAACTGCATAGAACTGTGATAACACTACATAGTCGTCAGGGGGTTGATACCCTGTGCTGGTAGGTGTGTGACACAAACATGTTTAAGTTTTACTTTCCCACCTCTCCCTGACTTTTATTTGCCTCTGTCTGCCTCTCTCACTCCCTCACTGGTGGATGTGGAAACCTACACCTGCCTTACTTAGGCAGCAGCATATGTATTTTAGGTAATGCTCATGATCAGCTGATGGCCTATGCATGAACTGCAGCCCTCCCCTAGCTGATTGCATGTGGAACAGCTGTGGTAACATTCCCATAGCCAATTGCATGGAAACACACTCCAATATCTAGGAACATCATGTTGGTGTTAGGCCTTTTCATTCACTGTGAGCAGGAACTTGATCTGTTGTTTGGCAAACAGCATCTCAGATGGATTGAGGATTTACCACTGACAACATACACTGTGGAAAAAGGTCAGCACACAGGAGGGAGATGTGTCTGACCTGACTACAGACTGTAAGGGCTGCTATACTGCATTTGGAGTAATGTTGGTTTAACAGGGTGTGTGCGGATATGGCTGTCCTACATGTATTAATACCTGCCATGTCAGTTCTATGTTTATGAGGACTCACCATCTGTAGGATCATCTGCAGACTGGGCAGTGTGTGTTGCCTTTGGTTTTATGTGTTACCCACAGAGCATGTATCTGTGAACTGCATAGGGTAGTGTGAGGATTGCAGTCAGTAGATGCTGAAAGCCGTGACAGTTACTGACTTCATATCCCTCATAAGGCATATGTTGCGACAAACCCTGTTACAACAGTAAATGCATGATGTTATCACAGCAGCATGTCAATATTGGCCCTGTGTATGTGCTTCCAGCCACAATTCTGTCACCCTTTGTACATATGTCATGCATTAAGAGGTGCATACGTGCTGTACACCATAATTAGTGTCATCATATCTGATAACATGCCAGTGAGATATTAGACTGCTACACATGTTATGTACAGTAGGGGTTGTATTTGATGACATAACCTGGACATTCTGTGGTTGTTTGTACAGTACTGAGGTCTGTGTACTTATGGTGAATGTCGACAGTGTGTGTATTGTTAATACGTACCTTGGCCTGTGTACAGACTGTGGTGGATGTCATCGTTCTAGGTCCCATCCTATCTGATGTTATATGCTGCTCCACTGTATGTTACTGTATTGGCTTACATGTTTGTAGGGTCATGCACACACATGTCCCATACCACAGACAGGCATCAGGCCACACTGTGTAGCGGCCCAGTATATCTAGGGTTAGTGTGTGAGTGGCACAATGAGGATGGTGTTGGACAGATAGTCCATATACTGTAATATTATGCTAGCTTACCATATGAGGCTGTGGCTGTGTTCACATTTGTTGTGGTTATGCACTTTCACACAGGTGTATCTGACCCTGTGCTATGACATGCATGTAGAGCCTGCTATATAAGCAGGTACATGTGCATTCCCCCATAGGAGATGTAGGCCAGTGTCGAGCCAGTCTGCCTGCAGCCTGCACAGTGCTTCATTACATGCCTAGCAGCTTAGTGTACCTACCCAGTGAGATGTCATGTCCAGATACTTGCCAGATGTACTGCTGACGGGCCTCCCTTAACAGTCATGTATGTCAGACAGAGCAGTGGGATGCTGTACAGATGTATATCAATATCTAGTGTGTAGTATGTGGCCCTGGCACCTCTATATCAGCAGTTATTATGTGTCAGGACAGGCAGGGGTGTGTGAATGCATAACCTATGGGGGTGAATGTATACCAGTTGTTTGTGTTATACCCATTCACATGCCTGTTAACATCCATATTGTCAGGCTTGGTCCACATGTTTTGCACTAATGGGTTCTGTGTATACCTCTAGACTGTACAGAGTGTGTCAGAATGTCCACATCTATTGGCCAATATCTCTGCTGTAGTCCACAGGAGCATTACGTGCTTGCAGTGGTACTGTACTATGATGTCCTTTGGATGTCTGCCAGTAGCCAATGGCACTCATGTGAAAAGCAGATATGACCTCCCACACACACCATGTCTTGAAGACAATCCCTGTTACAGTAGTGATAGTCTACTAATATCCCCACTATACATACCTAACATCCCCTTGCACTATGAAGTTGGGACTGTAGTGGCTGAAGTAGGTCTACACCCCATGTTCAGGACATATGGTGAATATATATATATATATATATATATATATATATATATATATATATATATATATATATATACATATATATAGATATATGATTATCCAGATATCTATATAGATAATTACACATGTACAGTTCGACATATATAGATGAGTGTATATATGTACATAGATATGCATATACACACCCAGATATATACATATACAGAGCATTATATGTCTACACATATACAAAAAGTGATACATATGCACATATATGTATAACACGCTGCCATTCCTGCCAGCAGTCCACTGCTGTTGTATCCCCTACACATATGGTGGTGCTGGGGCCATATATATGTGGGCTTCACCTACACAATACATGTACGCCCATATGCACTCCAGAGACCAGTGTATGTAACAGTGGTATATGGCCCTGTATTATTGAGTCTAGGGGGGGATGCACCATACATAACCTAGGCTGTTACAAAATGTGGGGTATCAAGGGTGAGCTGCCTTAAGGTATCTGGATGTACAGTACCATATATTTCACCTATCTTGCCATTACTTACATAAAGTGGTTTACTGCAGGCCTACTGCCTCCTGCGGTACAGACTGTTGTGGTTGCCAGTGTGCCTGTGATTGTGTTCAGTTATGCCTTGTTATGTAACAGTTACATCCCGTTTGGTCAACTGAAGTCTTTACCACCTAGTGATTGTGTACAGAGTGTAGATTGAGGCTGCTGGACTATGCACCTGCATCACTTACTGTTGATTGTGTGTTATCCTGTGGCGCAGTCTGTCTTCACTATTGTATGATTTGGAGGGCTTGGCCTGGACAGCAACAGTTGTGGACCTTTCTAGACTACTGTATTAGTATAACTGTTTCACAGTTGCATTAGTCTGTTTATATGGATGTCAGTGTCTGAACAGCTATAAAGTTATTCCATTTCTGCAAACCTGTGTGTGGTGTTTTATCCTATGGCCTCTCTGTGGGTATATGTTTCAGGCACTGAATGTCATTTGTATGGGTGGCTCATCCAGTGTCCAGTTGTTTTTTGAATTGATTTTATGTGGTTAATTGATGGTCTTTCATTGTTTAATTGAATGATTAGCTTAATTTTTATAGTATTTAAGCCATGTGATTTGTGTAATTTTTTATCACTCTGAAGAAGTCTATGACGAAAGCGGAGAATAAATTTGGGATATGCTATTTGTTTGCCTTTTCATCTTGTTTATCACCTTGCTGCTTCCATTTGGTGGATTTTTTTGGTTTTGGTTTTCTTGAGCACTTGTGTTGTTCTTTGTTACTTTAGTGCTTACATCATGTCGGAAGCAGCTGAAGATCCACTGTTAAATCTAACCATTCATGCGACACCTTCTACCGAAGCCGGTAATTCGAATTTGAGCAACTTGTTGATTGCGGCACTAACAGAAATCAAGGATTCTTTAAAATACTTAGTCACTAAAGCTAATGACACTGAAACTGCTGCTATCGTTAGAGTCTCTAGTCCTGGGGAATCATTCCATGAGATGGAAACTGTAATTGACCTCCGGAATTCACCACGGACGGTGAAGAATTCTAACTTCAATGACAAACAGCCACGCATTATTGGTCGGGGAGTGTTTGATCATTTTTTTGACCGTGCGGACAATCCGTTCAGTGGTTCCGGTAGTTGCTTTAACCTTTTTAACAATGAGGATTTCAACAACAAACGTGAACAACTGGTTAAACTTTTGAAAAGGTACAATTCTATTGACCTAGAGAACTGTTACTTTAACCGTTGTATTGATTTAAAAATAGTTCCTAAGGGGCTTCGCTTTTTTAAGTGTCCTAATGGTGTTCACTTAGGTGAACCGATGTTTGAGACTCTAGTTGCTTTTTGTTAACGATGCAGGTTTACGTTTCTTGCAACTGTTAATTGACAATAACTTGACTAAGATGGAGTTACTTAAAAAAGAAATTGTTAACCTTGAAAATTATTTTAAACAAAAGTTGGTTGGGGAAAACTTTGATAACTTTTTTAATCAAACAACCAATGATGTTGAACAACACTGTACTGAAGTTATTAATAGGAAGCAAGCAAAGTTGATGCGTGACATTTCCTCTTACAATAATAAAGCGGCTTTTGACAATTTTGCTGCTTACAATAAATTCAACAAATCAAATATTCTGAAAGCGTTTAATCATCAGCAGAGTAGAAAACCTACATATACTAATGTATTGTTGAGTGGGGCATCTGTCAGTAATCTTAAAGTTCAGGAAGACATTGGACTTTGTAGTAATAAAGATTCTTTGACCATAAAAGGCACTGTGGGGAATGACGTTACACCCCCGGTAGATCAAGAGCATGTCATTACTGTTACCAATGACAATCATTCGACGCGTGTTGATAATGGATTATCTACTACTGTTAGTGATGTAAAATCTGTCAAGCCTAAGGTTGGCTTAGGTAATTCATCTACATCTACTTCTTTTTTTCACAAGAAAGGGCAGATGAATAAAAGGACAGTGTTTACCAGGAGTCGGACCTTTTTGGGGTCCGAGTCATCGGGGGAAGAGACCTAATTGGACAATTTGATGGACAAACTAACAATTTTAACATCATTAATTTGACTGACCATGTTTTTTCAAAAGATGATCTTGATGTGTTGAAACTGGGTTTGAATTTTGTTCCCAGTAATAGAGCTAATTATGTAAGGACAGTGGTTGATATCAAGAAATATGCTAGGAAACTTAATTTACAATACTTAATGCATGACATTTCTAAGGGTAACCAGATTTTTACTAAACCTTCTTGTTATACTCCAACTCTATCACACACCATTAAGGTGTTTGAGGATATGTGTATACAAGACACATATGATATGTTGAATTTTAAACCTAATTTTTATAGTAATATGACTCTTGGGGAAAAAAATGCTCTCCGGAATTTACAAAGTATGACTAACAAATTTAGATTTATGAAGAGTGATAAGGGTGGGAACATTGTTATAATGACACAAGAAGCATATACTAAAAGTATGAATGAAATTTTAAATAACAAAGATGAATATGATGTTGTTACACTCTTTGATATACACCGGAGTCAAAGGTTAATTCATTCGCATCTTTATGAGGCGTTAATATCTGGCGACATTAGTTTTGACATGTATGAATTTTGTGTAGTAGAAGAACCTAGAATTGGAGTAATGTTTGGGATACCCAAAACTCACAAATGTGTTAAACATCCCCCTTTTAGACCCATTGTATCTTCTCCACACTGTGTTACAGAGGGTTTATCTTTAGTTATTGATGCAGTTTTGGGACCAACTATTGTTGAAGAGGGTTCTTATACGCGTGATTCTTGGCATTTCTTGGACAAAATCAACCACTATGGTTTGATGGGACTTTTTGACCCGAACAAACACATAATTTTTACACTTGATGTTATTTCATTGTATACTTGTATCCCCCATGATGATGGAATAGAGGCTGTTCGGAACTTTTTGAGTAATGACAGATCTCATTTTAACAATAACATTATTTCAACAATTTGTAGGTTTTTGGATATTATTTTACACAACAATTTTTTTCTTTTTGATGGAATTTATTATAGGCAGAAAAGAGGTGTAGCTATGGGGTCACTGGCAGCCCCTGCTTATGCCAATACCGTTATGGTTTGGTGGGAACATCAATTTATTTCTTACTTAACCAATAAATATAACATTTCCTTTTATTCTCGCTTTGTAGATGACTTACTATTTATTATTGAAGGTAACCAACATACTGTTGATGCCTTCTTGTTAGAGATTAATTCTTTGTCTTCATTTTTAAAATTTGTGATTGGTAATGTGGGGTTCAATGTGAACTTTTTAGATGTCTCCTTATGGTGGGACAGTTATGAAAAAAGGTTCCATAGCCGTATACATCGGAAAAAAACTTTTTGTAATGGATATGTGCATTACCGTAGTGGACATCCAAAACATGTGATGAGAAATATTCCAAGGGGACAGTTTATTAGAGCCTGCCGTATGACGTCCAGGGATGAAGATTTAGTGGTGGAATTTGATTTTATTATTTCCCTATTTTTGGACCGAGGATACGGCAGAACTCTATTGGTAGACACAGCCATGGAAATATATCAGAAACGTAAATCACATTATCCACCCCTTTTAAACATTACTTCAACTACTGTTTTTGATACCATTAAAAAGGGAAACATTAACGATACCAATCATACTTTGGCGTGTTGTTTGGAAATGAATTCCGACTCTCAACGTATAAAGAACATGATAGAAAAAAACTGGAGGGTCATAAAAGGGAATTCTGATATGTTTGATATTTTGGGCGATAAACCTTTTTTCACTCATAGAAATAATTATAATTTAAAAAGAATTTTGGAAAATCAAAATGGGGGTTACTTAAAGGGGCTTAGTGATAAAAAAGGTATGCACTGTTGTTACAATTGTAACATGTGCCGTTATATTTCTGTAGGTCCCTACATTTCTGTGTGTTCTTCCAACAGGACCATCACAGTGCCTGGTTATGTAGATTGTTGTTCTCAAGGGGTTATTTACATCGCCCTATGTTCCACCTGTCCGGCATTTTATGTCGGTATGACGACTAGGCATCTAAAAACACGTATTAGGGAACACCTTTACAGCATCAAGAAAAGGGATGATACCAATGCTCTTTTCAAGCACTCTCTAGTATGTCTTAATTTTAAAAAATTCTTGTTTTCCGTTTTAGAGGTTTGTAATAAAGATATGAGGGATGGTGATTATAAGAATCACTTGCAACAACGAGAAACTGACTGGCAGGTCAGATTAAAATTTGATTCCCCTCCTGGTTTGAACGATGTTATAAATGTAAAATGTTATTTAAAGCATTGTGAATTACATATAAACAAGAATAGTGATTTTTTACTTTTACATTTTATGTAGACAAGTTTTTGAATTGATTTTATGTGGTTAATTGATGGTCTTTCATTGTTTAATTGAATGATTAGCTTAATTTTTATAGTATTTAAGCCATGTGGTTTTGTGTAATTTTTTATCATTCTGAAGAAGTCTATGACGAAAGCGGAGAATACAATTTGGGATACGCTATTTGTTTGCCATTTCATCTTGTTTATCATCTTGCTGCTTCCATTTGGTGGATTTATTTGGTTTTGGTTTTCTTGAGCACTTGTGTTGTTCTACACATATACAGATAGTGATACATATGCACATATATGTATAACACGCTGCCATTCCTGCCAGCAGTCCACTGCTGTTGTATCCCCTACACATATGGTGGTGCTGGGGCCATATATATGTGGGCTTCACCTACACAATACATGTACGCCCATATGCACTCCAGAGACCAGTGTATGTAACAGTGGTATATGGCCCTGTATTATTGAGTCTAGGGGGGGATGCACCATGCATAACCTAGGCTGTTACAAAATGTGGGGTATCAAGGGTGAGCTGCCTTAAGGTATCTGGATGTACAGTACCATATATTTCACCTATCTTGCCATTACTTACATAAAGTGGGTTACTGCAGGCCTACTGCCTCCTGCGGTACAGACTGTTGTGTTTGCCAGTGTGCCTGTGATTGTGTTCAGTTATGCCTTGTTATGTAACAGTTACATCCCGTTTGGTCAACTGAAGTCTTTACCACCTAGTGATTGTGTACAGAGTGTAGATTGAGGCTGCTGGACTATGCACCTGCATCACTTACTGTTGATTGTGTGTTATCCTGTGGCGCAGTCTGTCTTCACTATTGTATGATTTGGAGGGCTTGGCCTGGACAGCAACAGTTGTGGACCTTTCTAGACTACTTTATTAGTATAACTGTTTCACAGTTGCATTCATCTGTTTATATGGATGTCAGTGTCTGAACAGCTATAAAGTTATTCCATTTCTGCAAACCTGTGTGTGGTGTTTTATCCTATGGCCTCTCTGTGGGTATATGTTTCAGGCACTGAATGTCATTTGTATGGGTGGCTCATCCAGTGTCCAGTTGTTAGTGTGTTAACTGTAGTCATAGTGGCTGTTTCATATTGTGTGCGCTTACTACATAAGTATCTTACTGTACATATCTCTGTGCGTGTATGTGTAGTCACATGTATATCTATATATATGCACATATCTATCTATCTATCTATAAATATATATATATATATTTATATATATATATATATATATATATATATATATATATATATATATATATATATGTGTGTGTGTGTGTGTGTGTGTGTGTATGTATCTGTATCTGCATAATTGTGTCTGTGTATATGTATCCTGGGGATGTTGATCACTTCCACAATTTACATTTCCTATGGGAGCCAGACTGTACTGCATGATATGTTACCAATACCAGCCTGACATCATACAGGTGGGATGTAGTACTGTTAACATCTTGTGCCCATGTCGTAGCAGGACCTGGTTATGGGATCTGCAGCACTTGGTAGTGTATTGCAGGGTGGACATGTTTGGCTGTTGGGGGGTGGGTATACCTATTCGTACAAGACATATATCGTTTGGGGCCTCTCAACCCCATTAACGGTGCATGTGGACATATATGATTTAATCTCCCATTGATATCTACACATGTATGTCCATATATACCCATATGGATATATATATATATATATATATATATCTGCTTACATATTTATAACTATCTCCGTATATACCTACATAAATATATATCTGCTTACATATATGTAACTTGCTGTGTATATTTAAGCATATAAGTGTAGACATTATATATATATATATATATATATATATATATATATATATATATAGATGTGTTGATGTAGGCATTCGCATGAATATATGTTCATATATATTTATATATACATGTATATATTTATATATATATATATATATATATATATATATATATATATCTTTAGATATTAATATATTTACATACACATACATCTAAATATTGGACTACATTCTCTGTACTGTTTAATGACTGGGCTGGATCGTATGTTTTTGAAATCATCAGAGTTATGTATATTTGGCATGGCTTAGTGGTAAATCACTTTGGCTATGGTGTGCAGGTTCCTGGGTTTGAGCCTTGCAGAGGTTGTTTAATTTGTTGCTGGGCAGAACACGGGCCATTGGATACAGAGTGATTAAGGCACTTTAAAGCAGTTGTAAGCAGGTTTGCGTGGGTTTGCACTGAGATAAGCACTGCTAACTTCTGGTTACAGTTTCTTATACTCAGTTAACTTCTAAATTGCTTAACCTGTGTAGGCATTGCTTACACCCCCGCAAACAGGCTTAGACCCATTTACTACTTCTTAAAAGTGCTTACTCCTGCTTACACCCGCTCTAATTTCTTTAAAAGAAAAGAAAAAAGGGTTGATAGGAAAGTGGTGAAAAAGGGGCACAAAGAGGGAAAGACAGTAGGGAAAATAGATAGGGATGTACAGGAAGGGTGTAGGGAAGGTCCATAGCTGCCCGTTTCTTCTACAGCAACAGCTGTGCATATACACTGAATTTGGAGGTAGATTTGGACACTCAAACCCCTGGGAGAGGGGTGAGGACAACAATAATAAGTTGTGATGCCAATTAGACTGGATTACATGTGTCCAGTGGACACTTGTGTGAAATGGACAGCTATGTATGGGGGCGAGATTTTATTGTGGGAACAGATTGCCCTTTTTTTCTTTTTTCAGGTGAGAGTGGGATGTAGGTATATTTGGGGAAGTAGGTTGGGTAGGTTAACAGACAAGACACACAAGACACATACAGGGGCGGTATATGACACATGTGGGGGGTAAACACCTTGAAGGGGAGAGGTTTTGGGATATCATAAGTCCACAAGCCCCCTAGTGGTAACTGTGGAACTGAGGTCCCCACCCATGGGTAGTCGCCACTGCACCTTCACAGCCCGAAGGTGGCTGTGCTGGGGGCTGAGTTGCAGAGCCAGGCTGACTCTCTAATCATGACACATGGCCCTCTAGCTGGTGTAGAGGATCACTGATCTGCTTGTTGATCGCTCTATGCACCACAACCCGACCTGGTGACAGGTGACAGATGCCTGTCCGCGCCCACTCCTGGGGGGGCCAGCCCCATCCCCTGAGGTGGTTCCACCCAAAGGTGGGGCAGGACCAATGGACGGGGAGGTCCGTGGTTGGGTCCCAGACATGCTGGTGCCTGGTGCCATGTCCAGCTGAGGTTGGACAGGTGGGTCTGCTGGGACCAGCCTTCCCAAGCATGCTATAGTGCTTAGATTTCATAATCATACATGGGTTAGTAATAGTCAACACATTCCAGGATTAGGTATAACAACATTCATAGATATTCCCATTAATCCAGACACCAGATACGGAACAGTTGCATAGCACACAAAACACATGCATATATGGGACCACAGTGGTAATAAGAATAGCATGCAGGTACATTGATGCCACCATGCCAACAATGTTGGAATAATTCAATATGGCACATGCATGGGAACTATTAAAATATTTATCAAACAATTGGAAATTATCAGAGTCATTACATACCAGTTGGGGTGGGTATGTTGATTATTGTTGGAGATAAGGTGTGGGGGAGAGAAAGATGTCAATTAATAAGTAGTGCATTCCTGTAGTCCAAATTGCTTTCCTAGTCAGTGCTGTTATCTGTACCTTACAAGTCTTACTACACTACCCTATAGCCTTATTTTGGATAGTGATATGGCTGTCATCATAATTACACATGAACCGGTTTTACCTGCTTCACCTCTTACCTGGTATACCTGTGTAGGGAATGCTTGTTAACACTGACTAACTGTTTGCACACATACGCCCTGATTCCGGGTTGATGTTTTGCACTATGCTATCCAACTCTTTCTGCACAGACTCTGGCCATGTGTTGACCACATGCTGGTGTGCCTGAACATATCTAGAATATTGCCCTCTTCCAGCTTTACTGACCTGACACACACATATACATGCTTTCCTACACAGTTATATTATGTAGCACAGTGTGGGTGACAGTGACCAGTGATACTTTATTATTCAGAGAAACTGCAACACTCACAATCCCCTACAATACCAGGATGGACAGTAACAGTACAATTTATATTGGTCTGTATTTCTCAGCACAGTGTTCATATCCAAAGTACCTGTGGGAGCAATGTTTGTTAGCAACACCTGACTGTTGCCACACAAAGTTCCAGATTCCACATTAGTATTATGCACATACATCTCACTCTGTTACTGTACACACTCTGGTCACAGCTTGACAATATGGGAGTGTAGCTAGGACATATTTGGAATATTACTCTCCTAACAGTTTCGGGGGTTGCTACAGTGACAGGTGTGTTCTCATGATGGTTGACAATCACTTGTATTCCCTGTTTGCTGGCTACACATCTGGGATCATCCCACAGATTTACCAGATGGACAGGGAGACAGGCAGTAGATATGGGCACATATACTTGACATTCTGGCCTCATGTGTACAGTTGTGGGGTATGAATCTGAATGCAGTCTAATTCCACTCCCAGGATTCAGATCATGGCGTTGTCTGCTACATCTTAAACACTGTCCATCACAGTTGTGTCTGCTATATTGATATTGCTGTATATCTCCAATCTGCTTTCTGTCTTATTAATCCTCTGTGCTTATGCATTCTGACCTTGTATAACAACATTCTTCTACAGATTTCCTAGACAGTTATATGTTGTAGGACAGTGTATTTCTGGGCATAGTGTTGGTATCTGACAGACCTGTGGAAGGAATGTTTATTAGCACTACCTGAATGTTCCCACACACAGTAACAGGCTCCACATTACTATTATGCACATACATCTCACTCTGTTACTGTACACACTCTGACCACAGCTTAACAAGTTGAGGTGTAAATGGGACATAAGTGGCTTCATAGTCACATAAGTTATTGGGGAGTTGCTAGTGTGCCAGGTTTGTTGTCATAGATGTGTGTCAATCAGTTGTATTTCCTGTTTGCTGCTTATACATCTGGGATAATCAGACTGATTTCCCAGGGGAGTAGGTTGATAGGCAATAGATATGGGCTACTTTCATAGACATTCTGGACATATCTGTACAGTTGTGGGGTATGATTCTGTATGCAGACTACTACCACTGGCAGGATTCAAACCATGGCTGTGTGTGCTAAATAAACAACAGTTCACATCTCAGTTGCATGTGCTAGTTGTTTTTTGTTGTCTGCATTTTCCCTGTTTACTGTCTATGTGTCTCTCAGTTGTAAAAAATGGCCTCTGCGGATTACACCTGTCATATACAGGCATTCCTACACATTCAATTTATGGTGCATGGTGTGGGTAACAGTGCTTAATACCACAGTACTATTACATGATTGCAAATCTACATTACCCTATGATACCAGAATATACACATGCAGTCCAGCAGTTAGACCTGTTTTGTCAGGTAATTACACTTTTATTGACATACAAACAATATGAGACTCTTCCAGGCATATTTTCTGGTGTTTGCAGTACTTGCCTTGAACAATACAGGTTTTATACTAGCAATTAATTTACTACTACTTTTATTTTTATTTCCTATGAAGTAAAAGCATGAGGATTACTGACCTGCCTCACACTGCAACTGCACTAGGTGGCTGACGTGGGCCTCCTGGTTTGCAGCCCACTCCGTTGCAGCTGTGGGGGAAATAAGAGGAATATTTAGCCATACCTATCAATGATATACCTGAGCTGGCAATTATTACACACATACTGGGGTGATACTTACACACACCTGCAACATCCCCTGATGCTCTAGCCTCTTGGAGCCACTCCTCCAAGAGGCCCCCCTTCCACCGCTTTAGGTTGGCATAGTGGTGCTTGACCTGCTCATCAGTTTGGGGTATGCCAGTGGCACTGATGATGTCAAGGGTGAGATGGTCCCAGGCCTCTACCTTATATTGGGAGCCCTGGTACTGGCCCTGCAGCAGTCTCTGTGCATGGTCTTTAACTAGGAGTCCTGCCGTGACCCTGGACTCCTGGATGCACCAGTGCTGCTCCCAGAAGCGCACTCCTTCTCCCCTTACTGCCATAGTGCCCGCAAGGGGAAGCTACAACCATTTATGAGATGTATTCCCACCTCTTGGGTTTAAGTAGGGCCAATTTCCTACACTTTTCTATGACTGGCCGGTTTTGAAAAAGCTAAGTTATGGGCAAACCTGCTTACCTAAGGTTGGCATTGTTCAAAGTGGTATACCACTAGTCACAATGAGTTAGCTGGTCTACACATTGCTCACACCCCCTAAGCTGGCCTATGCAATGCTTAGTGTTGCTTACATTAAACTTTCATTATAATGCCTTTTTGGCATTATTCATTACACCTTATATGTATGCCTGGTATCCATGATTAATGTGTACATACACTCTGTGGGGTCCTTGTATTTTATTGGGGATTTCAACACTCTATTACAATTACACCTCACTTCTGGGCTTACTGCTGTACCCCAGTTCACATATTTGTGTTATGTAGTGGGTTATGGTACATATGACTGTATACTGATTCCTTTCACAGGTTCAGTTTGGTTATACTATAGTGACTACTTGTTTGCTGCTACCTCATTCATCTGTGCTTCTGTGATGCCTTGGTGGATAACTAGTAGGACTATGGTGTATAGGGTCCTGAGTTCAAGACCTTCCTGGCTGTTTATTTTGTTGATGGGCAGAACAAGGGCCTTTGGATACAGAGTGATTAAGGCACTTTTGAGCAGTTGTAAGCGTGTTTGCGCAACAGTGAGCACTGCTAACCTGCCATTACATCTGCCTACAGAGAGTTAGCTTCAGAATTGCTTAGCCAGTCTAGACAGGGTTACACTTGCTTACTAGTGCTTAAATATGTTTACTACTGCTTATTGGTGCTCAGACCTGCTTACTAGTGCCTTATTCATTATGACACTGACACCTCACATGTGCCTTTACTGCAGTACTCCAGTTCATAAATATATGTTATTTAGTGGGTTATGCAACAAATATATTGGTCATAACGTGCTTTGCCATGTAAAATTGGATGTGCTGCAGTGGGACTCAAACAGGAAATGCCTGCTCGTAAGGCGAATGATCTGCCCACTACACTATTGCTTTGCTGCTTCATTTGCATATATCTTCCTTGTTATCTTCTTCAGTCTTTTAAGCTGCTTTAACTGTAGCTAAGTGATGGACACACCTGTGCACCTATGGTTAGCTGTAACCAGATGTTTAAAAAAAGGTTTCTTCATTTTATTTCAATATTCTATTGCTGTTACACACAAGGGTGGGGATATGCGGTCACCTGTGAGTGGTCTTGCTCATTGCATTCCCTTTTCTGCTGTTCTACATTGTGGGGGGGCATGTTTATTCTGAGAGCTCTGCTCTCAGACACGCCCCCTGCACTCTTACATGCTCCTTGTAAGCCTGGGAGCTTGGGCAGCGCACATCATTAATATGCATGGCGTGTTGCCATCCTGCTCCTAAATGGTTGCTTCTGTGCATGACTAAGCTAGTCCTGCATAGAAGATTAGTAAATCTGAGGGATTATTTGACCTTTATATGAGCTTTTACTATCATATTGTACTAATTATGATATTAAAGTAATATTGTCATTTGAATATAAATCAATATGGAATTTCTTACTGTTTAGGAATTATTATGAATTTTGTTTACAGCTGATTATAAATCAAAAATACATACATTTGGTTTAATATAGTTTATTTATTCATTTGCTAGTCATGGATAGTTGATTTGTTTTAGCTGTTATAACACTTATATATTTTAAATTACATGACTGGCTGTAGTTATATATGTAAATGTAATTTTCCATGGGAGATTAGTTTCACTGTTATTATATTGCAATTTAACTATTTGTTTTGTCTTGATGAGTTCTAGCTATCTACTTTCTTGAAATTTGCTTGGTAGAGTTTGGATGTAGTTAATTAGAAGATGTTCACAGAACTAAACAATATTTTGTATTATTCTATGACTTGTATATCATTTATTCTGGAAAGAAAATATACTGCTGAGAATTTTAGTTACTAGGCTGTTACATTTAGTTTAAGTATATATTCCTTTTTATTCAAATGCTTTATTTCTTTTCATCTCATTTCAATGCTGGAGATTATTATTTTCTCTCTGTCTAATCAGATATAAATTTAGTATACATTTGTTTTATTGTGATTAATCTGATTAACTATTACACGTCTGTTTTGATTACCTCAGTCAAAATAGGTGGGTTAAGCAGTCCTATAAAAGGAAATTGACTAAATTCAAGCATTTCATATGGCCTTTTAGAAGAAGATCATTTGATAGAAAATATACTAACTTACTGAATATTCAAGGTTATGGTGTTATAAACTCTTATGTTTTTTTCAAAAAGAGAATGGGGATGCCTATTTTGTAAAAGTAAAATGAAATGCTTTTATCCAAATACTATAACACACTTTCAATGCTTCCAAAGATATGATTATTTACTTTGTTTACCAGGACATTAGACTGATCACAATAGACCATTTGCAGGCATAGCCCAGTTGAAGAAAATCACTGAACAGTACACCATTGCAGTATACAAGCACCTGTACAACTGCAAGGACTCAGCCATACCCAATAGAACTAAAACCTGCTCCTCAAGGAAACATAAACCTGTGTGGTGGGCATCCTCTATCAACAGGATTTGCAACAAAAGGAAGAAACTGTTGCCCAAGGGTAAAAAGGAACCAATTCCATATTGGAAAAAAATCCCTCCTTAACCTCAACAAGCAAATTAGATCACTATTGAAAACCTCCAAGGCCAATTATGAATCAAAACTAGCCTCCAAAATGAAGGTAAACCATAAAGTCTTCTTCATTTACATTAGGACCTCCATGGCAAAGCCCAGATTTGTTCCCAATTAGTATTTATTGCTATCCCTTACATTGATCATGTTGACTTAGCCAACCTGCTAGCAGATAGGTTTAGTGCAAACTTCACCCCCCCCCGTCCGCCCCAAAGGCTCTTTCAACATTCCTGATACTTGTCCCGCACCTCACATCTCCATAAATCAAATGTCTCAGGCCCTATCCAAGGCAAAGAATACAGCTTCCATGGGACCTGATAGTATCCCAGGGTGTATTCTGCACCATCTCCAGCAAGACCTGGCTTTGCCATTGAGCACCTTATGCAACCACAGCCTAAGTACAGGCTTCATTCCAGCAGAGTGGAGAACTGCTATTGTCATCCCCTTGCACAAAGGTGGTTCCACTACTGACCCTGGAAACTATCGCCCCATTAGCTTGACAAGTCTGATTGGTAAAGCCATGGAGTGTATTATTATGGCTCTCATAAACAAGGACATAGGCAATCTTCAAGCACTTCACCCCAACCAGTTTGGATTTGTCAAGGGCAGATCTTGCCTGTTGAACCTGCTGGCCTTCTTTGAGACTGTTATCAAGACCCTGGATGAGGGAAAGTCAGTGCATACAGTTTACCTTGACTTGGCCAAGGCCTTTGACACAATCACCCACTTGAGCATCATCGAAAAGCTAACACAACTTGGCATAAATCCCTATCTCATCAGGTGGGTAGACAATTGGCTCACAACCAGGACCCTCAAAGTAAAAATAGGCACCTCCACCTTTGATAACAGACCTGTCAGTAGTGGAGTTCCCCAGGGATCTGTCCTGGGACCCCTACTGTTTGGCATCTATTTCTCAGAGGTCTAGGCAGAGACAAAAGGCCTGTGGCTGACCAAGTTTGTGGATGACTGTAAGTTGGTGCTGTTGTTGACTCCCAAATGATGTTAACACACTGCAAGACGGTCTCACAGCAACTAATGACTGGTGCCAAAGTCATGGCTTCAAGCTAAATGCAAAAAAATGTATCATTATACCATT
This sequence comes from Protopterus annectens, assembly GCF_019279795.1. Classification (NCBI taxonomy): domain Eukaryota; kingdom Metazoa; phylum Chordata; order Ceratodontiformes; family Protopteridae; genus Protopterus; species Protopterus annectens. The sequence goes on from NC_056726.1 coordinate 335,063,228, forward strand.
CGGTAAAAGCATGACCCCTACCAATTGCCATATCAACAGCAACCCCCTAAGTGCACAACCTGTGGTGAGAGACCTGGGCACTCAGGTTGATAACCTCACATTTGACCATGTAGTGGCAGTGGTCATAAAAGCCTTTTACTTGGTTCATTTCATAAGTAAAGGGATTGCATCCACAAAAAAGGAGGTTATTACCTCTCTATACTCCTCCCTCATTAAACCAACAATTGAGTATAATGCCCCATTTAGGATGTACCTCTCCAAACATCTGAATCAACTAGAAAGGGAACTGAAATCCATTTCCTCCAAAACCTGTCCTATGCAGACAGGCTCAAATCACTATCATACAGATCGCTCAGGGGCGATCTGTGTCTTGCCTATAAGGCAATCTTGGACCCTGCCCTACTAGAGATGCTGCATATCCATAAGTCTAACTCCTCACACACTACCTGCCCAAAAGGCATGAATCTAATATGTGACATCAACAAATCTGCTGGAGAGACAGGTTTGTCTTCCAGAGGCTGCCCTGTCTCTGGAATAGACTTCCCATACACATCAAACAGAGCACTTCGCTGACCCTCTTCAAGTGCAAACTTGATGAGTGGATGGGAAGCCACAAATTTGTTCCAGGGGTTCCACCTGTGTCCCTGACTGACCAGAGCAACAGGTGGTGACTGAGGTTTCTTTTTGGGGATAAACTCTTGGCTAGGCTTGTAAGGGCCCCAGGGCCATTAGCCAAGTAACCTCCTATGATCCTAAAAATAAAACAGAACAAATTCACATGCATGGAGTAATTACAGAAGATACAGAATTCCATCAACAATTGAAACGATATGTGAATATTATTAATAGAACAGAAAAACAAATGTTGATTAATTTTGTCGTATATGAGATGGAAGCAGCAGGTGAGAATAGAGGGTCAAAGTTGAAGTGATGTAGGTGAGAAGGGAGTTAAATGATTTTAGCTAGATTTCTATGATTATTGCAGAACTATATTATAAATGTAATTGTTAGCTAACACTTACTTGATCTAGAATTTACATAAGAAAGACTTTTATAATCTTTAGTATTTCCGAGTTTTAAACATGAACAATTTATTGGGGGATTTTAAATTTGTTCCCAGCAAGGAAGATTCAATTGCAGTCAACCTGCTGAGATCATCAGTTTCAGGCAAACTACTTAAGCAATGGATAGTACTGATTCGTTTAAAAGACACTGACAGCTTTAAGAACCCTAGCTCATTACACTGCATACATTATTCACTTGGGGATGGAGTGGCAGAATATGCATCTGTAATTTTATCATACAGAAAATAGAGACTTTTACAGCCATCTCATATCTGTTATCAGATAAAAATCTTTTGATTTTGAAATTTAGTATTTTAAATTTTATCTTGACATGTGGAGAATTCCACTGAATTTTAAAATTTGAAAGAATTTAAAGAATCAGTTAAAATCAAATGTGTGAATTGTTATAATTTATGAATAATCTTAGTTGTAATTAATTTGCTATATGGGATTACTAGAATTGTCATTTACATATATGGCAAATGTCCATGTGGTTCAGAAGCAAAATTAGAAATTGAGAGAAAAAGTTAATACAGCTAAATTAACCTTAATTTTACAAACCTTAACATTCAGAAAAGTAACACTGGCTTTAATAATTTAGTTTATTCATTCCAAATTGAATATGTAAAAATGGGTCTACTTCATATGACCTAAATTTTATTTGACTGAAATTCATTTGACTGAGACCAAAACACTGGAAGTTTAAAAGACTGAAAACTCATGTGACTGAAACTCATAACACTGACACATTAAACTAAAAGGTATATGCCCTTTTCCCCACTGTAGTGCGATCCTGGACTTAGTATATATAGTTAGGGGAGGTGTGCGGGGCACAGCCCCTGACATTGGGGGTGTGGGGGCAAGGCCCCCCCGCATACTTTATACATTTTAAACCATACACATGGATATTTATAACTGCAATGAAGAACTCTTTGCAGAAAACAATATTTACCTAGCATATGTGGGGGGCTTTGCCCCCCACACTGCCCAATGTGGGGGGCTGTGCCCCCCCACACCCCTTAACTATATATACTAACTCCAGGATTGCACTACAGTGGGGAAAAGGGTATATACCTTTTACTTTAATGTGTCAGTGTTATGAGTTTCAGTCAAATGAGTTTTCAGTCTTTTGAACTTTCAGTGTTTTGGTCTCAGTCAAATGAATTTCAGTCAAATGAAATTTAGGTCATATGAAGTAGACCCTATAAAAAACTATTGATAAAAACACTTTTATGGCTACAGAAAAAAACATATGTATTTTATGTCCTTTTTGTTACATTAAAAATCTGCTAGAAAGTATATGATTAAAAGCCTACAAAAGTAAATGACATATGAAATAAAAAAATATATGACTGTCACTAGAATAGAAAAAAATAAGAACTTTAGAAATCACTATTTTAACGTTTAAGATTCTGTGTCTTCTGAACCCAAATTAGTTTCATTTAGCATATTTCTTCCGATCATATTGAACCCCTTTTTCTGAAGATAACGTAAATGTTTTCATTCAGTATGTATATATATATATATATAAGGGATCCCTGGAATAATAGACACTCTGAAATTTTAAAAGACTCTACATATTACAATTTTACTTTTGTAGATTTGTAAACAAAAGCTTTTATTTAGTGTGCTCAATAATATTCTAAAAGGCTAAACAATTCCAGTTACCAGAGATGAGTTTAACTACCACATTTTTAAATAAAGATCTCTTGGACTGTAATTCTTACATTCATATATTTAGATTATGTTGCTCACAGTGTATTTATATTTTGTTGACTAGTGTGATTAAACACAGTGTGTATGTTTTAAGTTACAGGGCAGGAAAACATTGTAAAATGTTACCTCTAAACTAAGGGGATCAGAAAGTTTAATATTATATAAAAGGAAGATTGATGACAGGTTCAGGGAAATCATCTAGTTAAATGTTTCATTGTAGAAATTGGCTAGATATGGTCTCTTGTGAGATCTTTTCTCTGAAACTGAGCATCAAATACTGAACATTAAAATTGTGTTTCCCAAATTATTTGCATTATGTTTGGATGGATTAGATAATATTTATTCTTTAAAGACAGTGTCACGACAGCATTGAAATGTCTATGAAATTAACTGATCATGCCTTTAATATAGATATTGAAAAGTAGCTAATTATTTAAATGTCAATACTTATTTTCAGGTAGATTTTATTTTTTTATTTTCTTTTATCCTTTGCTGACATATCCATATATAAGCTAGGTGATATCTTAAAAATATGTTTCATTTCTCAGGAGGTTGAAATAATAAAGTTCATAAAAAGGGTGTCCTTTATCTCATCTGTTTTTGCAGTTTCAAACCACTTTCTGGCACAACCAGGAAAAAAAAAACAATATTATTGAGTAATACATTATCAACAAAACATGCATACAGCATTATTTTCTGATTACCTTCTCTTATCTATAGTATATATTAAATAATTGCTATCTCATCTAGGTCTGTCATTAAAACACAGTAAAATAGCCTCATAGATAGTTTAATGATGATAAAAGTAATATTTTATTTTTAAATGAATGCGGATGATGAAATCTAAATAATTTAAATATATTTAGAACTGTACTGAAATTGATTGCCTAAGCATTACGCTTTCTAAAATTCTAGATTCAGTAATTAACCTGAATTATAATTTGTCCTTAAAATATCAATACTTTAATGTGTTGGTCTGGTATTTGTCTTTAAGTTTGAAGCTAGACTATGCATAGACTTCACATAACTAAAATTATTTTATTACCAATTCTTCTGTAAAGGGGGGTGCTGCATTCCTGAATGTGTCACCTCTTCAGATGAGACATTAAACTGAGGTTCCATATGATTGAATTGGTGTTAGCTAAGGTGGTGTAAAGAATTCAATGGCACCTATCGAAAAGAGAAGGGATGTTATATTAACATTTATATTTATTTGATAAAATATAAAAAAAATTAAATTAATTATTTACACACTCAGTTTTTGCATTCATACTTAAAATTGTTATCAACACAAAAAGACAAATGATCAACACAAAAAACTTAGCTAAATAGCTTTATTTAATTTATTATTTTTCTTTTATATTTACTTTTTATCGCCACACCCTTTCCTCCACAACCATTTTCTTATTTCATTTACTACATTGTCCTCTTCCATTTTATTGTTATATAACAGATTTTAGGAAATACTTCTTGGAGGCAGTGCTCGGGATCTAAGGAGCTACACAATCAACCACAACACCCACTTAGCGCTTTTGTTCCACTTTATCCAGAACTTCATCAGAAACACTTTACACTTGAACTCACAATATACAAATACATTGAAGCTTAATAGACTATCCAATAGTATAAGAAATCTAATTAACAACTGTGAATACAATAATTATTAAAAACTACATTGATTCATCCTCCTTCAATTAAAATACTAATAGTACTAAACACAAATTAATATCTAACATATACCAGAAACACATACACGTAACACAATAACCACATTATAATAATTTGATAAAATCCTATATTTTAGTAAACTTTTAATATTAATATGTTCATTTAATCCTGGTTTTCTGTCAGCCCTTAATAAAATTTGCCATTTTAACTGATGAGTTTCTAATAACTTATTACATCCATTAGTAAATGGAAACTCGTTAATATGTTCTAGGACTAAAAAATAATACTTTCTAAAACCTTCACATACTAAGCTGCATTTACTCAAGGCATTAATAGCTTCTATATGTTACCTAACCCTAATTTTAAGAGGTCTCATACTTTTACAACTATAAAAATAATAGCAAGTACTACAAATACTTACATATACAATGTTTTTACTTAAACAGTTGTAGTGGCCTTTGATCTCAGTAACCTGATTCATATGGGGAAAATGCACCATATTACTCATATATCTACATTGTTTACAAGATCCACAGGCAAAAGTGCCTGCTCTTGTTAAACATAATCTAACATTGCTGTAAGGATGAAACTCTAGCATTTAAATGATTGTTTAAACTTAGACTGAGGTTTTGATGAAGTTCTTATAATGTTTTAGGACTAAAGAGCTTAACCTACTTGATTTTTTATATTTTACTAAAATAAAAGGCACCTTTTGTACTATTGTGTGTTTCAAGTCATATGTCTGTTTGGTGGTCTACTAACAGAAGGCTTAGTAGTGGGTTTTTTTGATTGGCTCATATACTGCAATTATAGCTAATTGGCATCACAGTAAATGAGCAAATCTGATAACTTCTAATGCAAAGAGAGCCAATGAGGACACACATAGAAGTTATCCCATGGCATGCTGCTATAGTTTTTGCACCACTGCAATACCTTAAGCTTTGCTAAGTAATTAGGAAAAGTTATTGGACTATATTGGGGACAGATGGGTAGATGAAACAGACCAGCTGGACCTATCAGGAAATGCTGCCACGACCAGCTTATAGCATACTATACAGACCTGACCTAAAACAAAAGAAATGTAGACTTTGCTCCATATTTTAAAAGGGCTATGATTTGCTTTCTGCAGAGTGCATTTGGGATAGTTGTGGTACTTCTGCTGGGCTGCTGCTACTGCTTCTGGGAGCAACCATTTTCTGGATAATCATGGTGGCTTTGTTGTTGCATTTGGATTTTTTTTTATTCATGATTCTGCCTGCCTTCTCTACAGCACAGGGGGTTATGGACTTGTGGAGCTGAAGTTATGAGTAACTTAATGACTGGCACCTTTATAACAAGATAACTACAAAGTAGTGAATAAGAAAGCTAAGCTATTTAATGTCAACACTTGCTGATAATTCCTGAAATGGTTGAATATTTGATTTTCTGATGTTGTTTGTATCACTTTGATTTTGTTCCACATCGATAGAGTGTGTCACACAATTAGTTTTAAGTTAGTCAGTGTTAAGATTTTTTTACACGAGTCATGATCCATATTTCTGCTCCCTCATCTTTTTTTTCCTTCTTTATCAAAACTCAACCTCGTGACTCCCTAGATTTCATTTCCACTCCCTTCCCCATTTTTCCTTTCTCATAACTCAGCTTATTCACCTTTCCCTGTTCTTAGTTTCATAGTTTCATAGTATAATACTAGGCTATCTGCCCTGGGGCATTTGTAAGCCTAGCCATAGTGATGTGGCTTTTGCCACCCCATGAAATGGTACAAAAAATGTACAGAATAAATTTAGAATACTGTGCCTCTGTCTAGTAGTGACACAATGAAGGTCCCCTTATATAATAGAATTAGTTTACTGTGCCCCTGTCTAGCAGTGACACAGATGTGACCCCTGGGGTAAACTTATGATCTCCCATCCACTCATCAAGATTTCTTTTGAAGAGAGTCAGTGAGGGCTCTGCCTAATATGAACTGGGATCTTGTTCCAAAGCATGGGAAGCCTCTGGGTTATGAATCTATCCCTCCAGCATGTCCTATTCATACTTGTGCTGAGGTTTAAGTCTTTAGCTCTCGTGGTCTTGATGGATTTGGATTTTTTTGAGGTGGAGCATGTCCATCAGATCCTGATTGGACATGGCCTTGTCACGTCAGGCAGAGATCACCTCTGAGCAGGCGGTATGCTACTGAATAGAGCTGAAGTTTCTTTAGTCTGGCAGAATAAGACATATGTTGGAGACCCTTGATCCTCTTGGTGAGGTACTTTTGTGGTCTCTCCAGCTGTTGCAAATGCCGGGTGAGGTACATACCAAATGGGGCATTGTACTCAATCATGGGTCTGATGAGGGAGGAGTATAGGGGTACAATGACATCCTTGGATCTGGATGTGAATCCCTTCATGATGAGGTGTGCGAGGTAGAATGTTTTTCTAACCACTTTGGCAACGTGGGTGTCAAATGAGAGGTCGCTGTCGACTTGGGTCCCTAGGTCTCTGATTACTTTTTCCATACTCAGTGGGTTGCTGTCTATGTGATAATTTGTGGGTACTTAGTTTTTCCCAAAGGGGATGACAATACATTTTTTGGCATTTAGTTTAAGGCCATGACTCCGGCACCAGTTGTCCATTTCTGTGAGGCCTTTTTGTAGGATGTATGTGTCCGCTGGTGTATCAACTATGGCGCCTAGTTTGCAGTCATCTGTGAACTTTGTCAGCCACAGCCCTCCCATGTTTGCTTTAACATCTGAGAAATAAATGCCGAACAAGAGGGGTCCCAGGACAGATCCCTGTGGGACACCACTTGTGACTGACTTTGAGTCTGACATTGCTCCAGCGATTTTAACTTTATGGGTTCTGTCCTTTAGCCAGTTTGCAACCCATCTAGTGACATAAGGGTTTACGTTTAAGCTGTTGAGCTTATCTATGATGCCTGAGTGGGGTATTGTGTCGAAGGCCTTAGCCAAGTCCAGGTAGGCTGTATGGACTGCTTTGCCCTCATCAATGGCTCGAGTGACTGTTTTGAAAAATCAACCAGGTTCAAAAGGCAGGATCTGCCCTTTACAAAGCCGAACTGGGTGGGGTCAAGTGTCTGTAGGTTCCCTATGTCTCTGTTTATGAGTTCCATAATGATTCTTTCCATAGCTTTACAGACCAGGCTGGTTAAGCTTATGGGGCGGTAGTTTCCAGGGTCTGTAGAGGCACTTTGTGGAGTGGGACCACTGTTGCTGTACGCCAGTTTTCAGGTACATATCCCGAAGTAAGGCTAAGGTTAAATATCATTTTTATGTGTGGGTTTAGCTCCTCTTGGAGTTCACGTAACATGCAACCCGGGATACCATCAGGTCCCATTGATGCTGTGTTTTTAGCTTTGTTTAGGGCGGTTCTCACTTGGACATCTGAGATGACAGGGAGATTACATTCAGCTGGGATAAGTATTTCTTCTTTTGGGGGTGAGGGAGGGGAGAAATTTGCACTGAACCTGTCAGACAGAATGTTGGCAATATCTGTGGGTTCAGTATATTTTTTGTTGTTGTGAACCAACTCTGAGCATATCTGAGGGTTTCGCCCAGGTTTCTAACATAGCTGAAGAAGGCTTTGTGGTTATCTTTAGTGTCCTTAACGATTTTTCTCTCAAAGTTGGCCTTGGATGTTTTTTGAGAGAATGTAGTTTTCTGCTAATGTTGATCAGAGATGTCTTCCCTTCATGGGATTTTGCTCTGACGTGCAGTAGCTTCCTTCTTTTGTTATACAATTTGTTAATGGCTGAGGTCCACCAGACAGGATGCTTGCCTTTGGTGGAGAGGGACTTGGATTTATTTGGGATTGCATGATCCATGCATTCTTGGAGATGTCCATAGAAAGCATTTGTGAAGGATTCGGCATTGTGGGATGTGGTATCCACTGGCACAGTGGGCTTAAAGGATACCATCTCAGTCTTAAGAAGAGTGAAGTCTGCTTTTGAGAAGTTTTTCACTGTGGTCTTTTGTGCTGGGGGTGGAGGTGGGATATGTATATCCAGGGTGATTAGTTTGTGGTCAGATCTCACTATTGAGGGGCATACTTCTGGTGTGGAGAATTTTGTCCCCATGTTTGTGATGATCAGGTCTAGTATATTATCTCCCCTAGTGGGAGAGATGACTAGTTGTTCCAGTGCATTAGAATTTATGAATTCCAGGAACCTTTGGGCTAGGGTATTAGGGCTAGAATAATGTACCCAATCTATGTTTGGGTAGTTGAAGTCTCCCAGTATGATGGTATTTTGTGATAAATTCATATCCTTCAATGTCTTCAGGAAGGCTGAGTGGGATTCTTGAGATTGGGAGGGTGGTCTGTAACATGCTACCAGTTGTATAGCAGTTTTGCCTATGGTTAGTTGCACCTGTATGGTCTCTGATGCTTCATGTGTTGCTACTAACCTGGAGGTGTGGGTGTCCTTGATGAATATGGACACTCCCCCTCCCTTTGTGGTTCGGCCTGGGTTTTGGGGCCGAAAAGCATGATACGAGGTATAGCCTGGTAGTGCTGGGGTGCTCTCAGGAGCCTTGAACCAGGTTTCAGTTACTGCACAGACGTCGATGTTCTCCATGCTGAGGAGTGCATCAAGTGCCTGCATCTTGAGATTTAGACTTCTGGCGTTGAGCAGCATTACCCTTAGTTTTTTCCATTTTGTTTTCTAAGGAGGTGGGTTTGTCTTTTGAGCCTTGCCTAAAAGGCACTATGGGGTGGCAAGAGCCTTAGCCAATATCCGGAAGCCCAGTGGTGACAGGTGTAAGCCATCCCTTGCGAAGCAGCATGGCTTGTCCAACATGTCATCCCAGGCAGACAGACATTGGATCCCCTTAGAATGACACCAGTACTTGAGCCAATTATTAAAGCTGATCATCTTGTCTTTGTATTGTGGTATCATTCTTGGTGAGGGCAAGATGCTGCTCAGGGTCAGGGTCATACCAGCCTGGGCTACATAATCAGAGAGCTCCTCTATGTCTCTTTTCATGTAGTCCAGGGAGGTACATCTCAGGTCATTCACACCAGCATGGACAATGGCGGAGTCATATTTGTACTTGCTTTGGAGTAACTTGAGTGCGTGTGTTATGTAGCGCATCCTAGCTCGATAGGCAGCTCACAGTCACCTTCTCCTTGTTCAGCCTGGTCAGCGGGACATCAGTGTGTCTGACTATAGAGTCACCTATTACTAGTGTATCAGGCATGGTGTTTGGCCTTAAGGGCTGTGATTGGTTGACACACTGATTTATTGAAGCATGTGTTGCATGTGTTTTGTTTTGAGGTGGTGGATTTTTGGATGTCTGCTTTGGGAGCCTCTGTTGTTTTGGTAAGTTTTTTATTTGAGCCTCTGAGTATGTCTTTGTGTTTTTATGTGTTTGGTTTGCAGTTGTGGTAGGTCTATGTGGGACTGGGATTGTTGTGTGTGTGGTTACCATCTCTTCCTGTCTGGTCATGCCAGCCCTGAGTTGAGAGAGTTCAGCCTCCAGTTTGGCTATAAAGTTGCATCTCTCACATGTATTTGTGTTTGTTGGGAGGAGGAGAGGGTTGTCTGTGTACATGAGACAATTGTAGCATTGTCTCAATATACCCAGATTGACCAGCTGAACTGGAGAGGACGCCATTAATCTACCACTCGACATGCTAGAACAGTATAAGGGAGTGCTGTACCTTTAAGGGAAGTGGATATTCACAGGGGTGATAAGTAGATGTAGTGCTTTACTTAGTACAAGAGTGCTACTTAGTAGAGAAGTATTGAGAACAAGTGCTAGGCTTATAATACAGTGAGTAGTCTGATTATACTAAGAGTAGAGCTTCATCTAATTCTTCCTCCCTCTCACCTCGTGAAATGTTGAGTGCATGAATGCCTGCACTCCAAATTATACTTATGTACTCCAAAATACTTATGTTTTAATTTCATTCAATGCTTTGTTACAACACCTTGCTCAAATGTTATTATTCTGCCTTCTGAACTACTGTGTTGCTCAAATGTTATTATTCTGTCTTCTATATTACTGTGTTTTAGTAGTTTTTGAAAATTGTATTGCACTTGTTAACTTTGTTGATATTAGCTTTGTAATAATTGTATATAGAGCTCTTCTCCCTGGGCCTCCATTGAAAACAGGCTCATTCTGGCCCAATGCACTTTCCCGATTAAGAATCTGAAAATAAAAAATAAATAAATGATAAATAATCCCGAATCGTGTCAATTTATCAAAATCATAGCTCTCAAATAATCAGGGACAAATTCCACCAGAGTCAGGGCAAATCCAGAAATAATCAACGACACTTTTAAAATTACTATTACCATGAGACATTGACTGAATAAGAACTGAGAATTAATATACATTTTCTGAAGTAAAAGAAGTCTATATCTCTAATTATTGTCATTGTTTATTAAGTGTAGCTCAGCCCCTTTTCTCCAAAAGTTAACCAGTCTTAGGAGGGATTATGAGTGACAGAAGCAAGATTTGTGGCAAAATCAGGGACATTTGAGAGGTATTATCAAAATGACTTTTTATAACTATAAAGTATCTCATTTTAACAATCCTGTAAGTTTCCTAGTTGAAGTTGCTCGTAAGCTTGTTAGTAAGTGTTTCACATTTTGGAGATGGAAGGTGAGAGCTAGAGCTGCTTTCTTCACTTAGTTATGCACAGGTACATTTTATGGCTCTTACTGCCAAGATAGGAGTAGGGCTCATATTTTACTTACTTGTTGACATTTTATGGCTGGGAAAGTCTGACTGGGTAGGATGTCTGCTGACCAGTCAGTTATGTACCTGAGCACTTTCCAGGTTTAGTTGATAAGGGAGAAGATGTGGAGGGGTTGGAAAAAACAATGCATGTTTTTTTTGTTTAAATAGTTGTTTAATGTCCCGTGGTCATTTCTACTAAGTAGAAGTATTTCTGCATTAGAGACTGCAATGTATGAATTGTTTCTGCAGCTATAATTTATTCTATTTATTGACATTTGATTAGCGGACAGGTCAGACAGACTGGGTAGTCTGACTAGGTGTGAACTGTCTGTTTATTGTAGAACAGAAGTGATTTTTATGCTGATTACTGCTCAGCAAATTTAAACCGATGCAAGACTTTTGTGTACTGTGGTTTTAATTTTGAGTTAGATGCAGTTTCTTTAATATGAATAATCAGCAATGCTATTCTTGAGTGCCATACTGAGTGTGTAGCAAAATGTAGGTTGATAAAAATATGTTCCAGTAACTTGTAATGAATTACACTGTACTTATTTAGGAAGTGTAAATTCACACAAAAGCTGTGGTGTTCATTTCTTGCAGAAATACTATTTCAGGCATTATACGCAGAAATGGTGCATTTACTTGCAGTGCAAAAATAGGGTGTTCAACATTTTGGCTATTTGTCACACATTGCTAGGGTCTATATTCCACATTGGCCCCTTAACAGGTTCAGATCTATAGGGCTGATGCCAGTGGTAAACCCTAACATGGGCTGCTACTGCTGGCAGCAGGTCTTTCTGATTCAGAAACAGGACCTCAGCAGTTTTCTTACATGATCTGTGGAATCACCACAGTGAGTCATCTCTTTGGCTGTCCATCATGCTAATGAGGTATTCTAGGGGTGTGCCCTTTGCTAATTAGTCATGTGTTCTCCCCAGAAATGCCTGTGGAGAGTCATTTACTCAGCTGAGTGATTAATAGAATCACTGGACTTCATGAGATAGCTTGGCTGGCAAATTTAACTCTGCCAAAGAAGCAGCATATGCATCCTAAAATTCATTATGATATAATACTTTCAAAACACTTATAACCAATAACTACATACACAAGAAGGGGGTGGAGGTTTGGTGTGGCTACTATAGCACTGATGAATGTGAATATCTACTGTTTTGAGTAAGTGCAATTTACACAATTGTACAATGTCAATCATTCTCCTTGCTGCAGTAGCTTTAGACTATAAGGGTTGTTTATTAAAATCCATCCAAGCTGGGAGGAGGAAGGATATGGACCCAGGAGACGCCAGAGATACCCTTTAAATATTACTAAAAAGTAACCTAAACAGTTAACACAAGATTGGTTTTGCAGCACAAAAGATATATGGGTGGTGAGATCACTCAACGTCAGTGATTCTGTTTAAATATAAACCTAAGTTATGTGCCAATGTGATGCATGGGCCACCACAGTTGATTACCACAGGAATGTGCTGATTAGTGATAGCACCACATGATTCAAAGGCATGTGAATTAGCCAATAATGAGGTATTTCCTTACTTTTGCTAATGTGTTTCTGAGTCACAATTTCAGCAAATGCAAAAAACAGCCCTTTTAGCTGCAGCTGTTGGTGCCCACAGTGGGGCTCTTTATGAATCCCACAGAGAATTCTGCAGATTCTCATTGCATGTTTAAGGATTGTAAGTGTGAAAATTGGAATGGTGAGAATTTAAATGGTATTACAGGGGAGAGGTATGCTAACTCCAAAACTGCTGTAATACACACATACACACATATATATATATATATATATATATATATATATATATATATATATATACACACAATACCCCTACCCTATGTAGAAAAAAAATATATATTTATACATATTTGGAAACTCAAAAAAAAAATTGAAGAAACCATATGATCGAATTTCTGAAAACTTGAACAGAACCCCCATCCCACAAAAATGTGGGGGGGGGGTCGGGCAAGCCCCCGCATTCCCAAGTACACCTGCAAATTATATATACCAACTTTATATATATCAGCTCTGAGATCATACTACAGTGAGGAAAAGGGAAAATTTCCCAATCCTTGCTGTACTGGTATCTCCATTCAAAAGCTTCTAGTTTTCAAAAACTTGATCTTATGGTCTTAACCATACGGAGTTCAAGTTTCTGAAAACTTGATCAACTGATAGGGACCCATATATATATATATATATATATGTGTGTGTGTGTTTGTGTGTGTGTGCATAAAATGAGTAGCCTTCATGTCACAGCTGCTGGGGGTTCCTCCTTTTGCATTTCTCTTTTTTGTCCCAAGGATAACACTTAATTTTCTGCAGTTTTCAGACTCACATTGAAGAATCTTAAAATTCTACACCTAGACAACTTACAGATAGGAATTCTAAACACTAAATTCAAAAGGCAGAATTCTATAAATGAAATTTCCAATGCAGAGTTTCACATATATATTTCTGATGATATAAAGTACATAATTCTATAGAAGAAGTCTGCAGATAAATTTCTAAATCAGTAATTCTAAATGCAGAAATTCTGTAGCTGTCTATAGATAGAATTCTAGAAAGATAATTCAACAGAGAGAACACTATAGACATAATTCTAACCACTGAGCATTGAGGCTATCATTCTACAAACACAAGTAAATAATTTTACAAAAATAATTCTAACACTATTATTCAGACAAAATGATAAAATGAAATGCTAAATTCTGAGCAAAGAATTCTACAAATAGGAATCTAAATGCAGAAGTATACAAAGGCATGAGTGTGTGCGTGTGTGTGCCTTCTGTGGAAGGATGGGCGCCGGGCTGGCAACTCGACACTGTAAAACTCCTCTGCCAATCATGAGCAGACAGGTGATCCGCTGTGGCGACCCCTAACCGGGAAAAGCCGAAAGAAGAAGAAGAAGAAGAAGAAGAAACTCAGATTACTGTTGATAGAATACCAGATGTAGAATAGTGTAACTAGAATTCTACAGACACAATTCAAAACTGAGAATTTTGCACATAGTATTATAAGCATATAAGTCTAAATTCATTATGGTAAAGAAGGAATTCTAAGCATACAATATGAGAGATAAACTTCAACCTCAGAAGTGGAAGCACTGATTCTTCAGTCAGAATTCTTCTGAGGGCATTCTACAGACAAATTTCTAAACACAGAATTTGACAGCTAGAATTGCAGAAAAGATACGTCCAGATAGAACCCCAAACAAAGAATCCTATTGACGGAGCCACAAAAATATAAAGATATAATTCTAAGCACAACATTCAGATATATAATTCCAAGATCCATGCAGGCAGAATTGTAAACACAGAATTTGTAATATAGAATCCTAGTGGTAGAAATCTGCAGGTACAGTCATAATCCCATTATTCCTCAGGGAGACTCTGGGATTCAGCAAAGTACCCACTGCAGTCATACTCAGCCAGCCATTGTTTACCTTCCAAGTGTGATATAGCTCTGAGCTCATTAAGGGCCTGACATTAGTGAATATCTTCCCCAGTGGTGATGGAATAATGAGACAAAGAAACTGTGTGAACATGGCACATATATGATCATCAGTGCTGCTTAGCAGGTTCACGGACGCCCACAAATGCCATGACAATAAAGGCAACTGTAAGGGCTAACTGCACATTTTATTTTAAATCTATGTTTTACCCAGAATAAAGGGTAGAAATGGGACCACTGGACAGCAAGAATAAGGAAACAGCAAGCAGAGGGAAGCATAGAAATGAAACAGATAAGGAATAGATAGGATGGGGGAAGAAGGGTAATTTTTTGTGTGACAGGAACCCATTTTCTCTATGAAAAGAAGTTAAGGTTGGGAAGTGTGTGAGGGAAGTTGATGGTATGGTAACTTGGTTAGGGTAGATAGTAGGATCAAATTTCACATAGAACACAGACAAGACTGACAGTGGAGGTACTAGCATACTGCTGCAGGGTGAGAACAGTGGATGTAAAAACATCAGACAAACAAATGGAAGACCATGGTGATGGGTAGGACTGGACAACAAGCACAGGAGGGTAATGACACTAAAGGAAGGAAAACTCCAGGATAAAGCATGGGTGTCTACACACCACCTTATGTTCCCTCAGTATGGGTCCTCACCACTCTGGCTCAGATGGATCATAGAACTGCCAGTGGTTTGTAGGAATGCGACTCTGCAAGCCAAAAGAAAAGTTTTTCCAGGTGACCAATGTTGGCTTCATTAACCACATCACCCACAGCCTCAACAAGCTGACTGTGGTTAACATACTGGTCCTGTCACTGGCAGGAAGAGAAATGCTCCTGACTGAAGAAGTTTCACCAGAGACAGGGCTGGAGGGCCTAGCAGCCTCCATCAAGGATAATTCTCAAGAGGCAGCCACAGCAGGCACAATTGCAGGTGTCCATGGAGCTCTTTGTCTGAGGGGGGGGGGGGGCTGCTGGTTTGAGGTGAAGCCACAAGCACTGTTGTGGCAGCTGCTCTATATAAATGCAAAATAAACAGAGAGAAGTAACATACAAAAACCCAAAACAAATATATTACAAAAGAAAGGATAGTGACAAAAAGGGAAAAGAGAGATGAAATGCAGTACTGTCATCTTATGAAATCACATAATTGAAATTGACAGGTGACTACTGCCAATACAAAGATATATGCTGATATGCACTACCTATGATCATTGAACAGGTATTATGATAAAAAACTAATTACATGAGCTATGATTGTCCTGTGTACCCATGTGCTATAATTAGGACAAAGTACACTAATGTGGCTGTGTGGGAGTATCCTCTATTGCCCTGTCTCATGCACTGTCTAATGTATCCTGGACATAATACTAAATCCATAAACCCAATAGTGACGTGATCCATATTAACTTAGTACTGCTAAGGCATAACTGACTTCAGCAGATGGCAGGCCATCAACAATGATAGGCAGTTGCCAAACATTCTCCATTGGTAACCTGGATAATATGTTTATATTGCTGTGAGAGTAACACATCTCAAAGTAATATTGAGGAAGGGATAACTTTACTTCTAAGTATATGACTGCAGACTGGTGTACTCATCCCTACACCTGGAAGAGTGGGACAATCTCCTTCAGCACTGGAGGGTATTATGTACAACAGCTTGCTGGGATATGGAAAAAAGAAAAAAAAGAGAGATATAATTGCTGCTCCACCCATACTGGCAGAATAGGAAACTAAAATGTCTTTGCAGCATACTTACAATATATCACACTGGGTTTAAATGTCTGGATGGTATCTCCACAGGTGCACTATAATGATGCTTATACTGTTTGCCAGTTCAGGGAATGCCTGTGGCATCAATAACTAACCTGATGAGACAATGTCAGGTATCCACCTTATACTGGAAACTCTCATAAGAGTCCCCAAATTAATGGTCTTGATGATCTCTGTGTAGAAAGTTCAGTACCAGGGTGCCCTACATGAACCAATGCCACTGGCAGCCATTGCCATACTCTGCCTCCTACCAAAGAGTCGTGGTTGGCATCTCACAGTCACACCCATTACCTGCTCCAAGAATTGCCACACAGAGTAGAGTAACTCATTAGTGTGAACAGTGCCAATAGGTGATATGGAATATGCCATTTTGACTAGGTTGCATATTGGACTGGAAGGTATTAAATATGGCAAACACTGCTGTGCTTTAAATTAAGTAGTTAATCTAGTACACAGGCAGTGCTTTTTAACACCACTATCATACCTCTCAACCTCTTACAGCAAGAAGTCTGGACAAAAATATAAATAAAAGTGGGACAAAGGCCCAAAAATAAGGACAATTTTAAATATTGCTCTTTCAAACTTAGAAAGTTGATAGAATAACAGGTTTTGAATTAGCATGAATTTTCTGAAGGGTACGAAGTCTGAAACTCAAATGCCTGTCATTATTTTCTAACGTCAATTATTAATGATTTGCCACTAATTTGTCAGAAAACCACAATTTTGTGAAAAATGCACCAAAAATATGAGGCAAAAATCTGGACATTCTGCGAAAATCTGTGCATTTGAGAGGTATGATATACCAAGATGGCTTAAACTACAAAATATGGGGAGACTCTGATTTACATTAAGACACCCAGATGTGCTCAGTATACCTCCTTGGTGTTCAGTTGGGTGCATGCCCCAGTTATGCCTGTATGTGACACTCTGCCTGCAGATGCAATGTGTATAATAAGCAATTCAAAAATATTCATGAGATGAGCCTTCATTTCATAATAAACATGTTCAAAGGGTTAAATCTGTAAAATATATAGCCCAGTGACTGCTTAGAAGCTCATCACACCATGGGAAAGTATGTACTTTACTGATTACAGCAGCAGCTACACCTGTGGAAAATGACAGATGGGGATAAAAGCAGGAGTGCTAACCACGCAAGACAAGTGCAAGATTTGCCTTACAGTTTCATTGCTGGAATGTTTAAATAAAATATTCCTTGTTATAATACTGTGCATATAGGAATCTCTGCAGTGAATATTAAATATTTTTAACAGAAAAGTACTCTAGAGAAGCACAGAGCATTTACACAGGTCATAGGAAAGTCAGTTGGAGGCATACTCCAGAATATTCTGCAATGCAAAATTTTAAGGTGAAAGGCCAATACAACTTGTAATATGCTTGGGCACACAGACCTCTTTATAGCAGTAACTTGACAGTGAACCAGGGGTGGGATCTGCTGGTGGATTGTTAGTGTTGACCAGGGAAAAGATCACTAGGAAACAGTCAGCTGGAAAATGCTGATCCACTGTAGCTATCAGATGCCAACACACCTGATGTGTGTTCTAGGCTTGCTTCTATGCTGGACTGCATTATGGGTTCACAGTCATGGAGACAGGCCAAGTTAAGTCAGCTGTACTTATAGAAGTTAGCACAAACTGCATCGGGTCAGGTTGTCCAGTAGCAGACAATATACTCTGACAGCTTTAGCTGATTTCTGCATTGTGCTTACATAGCGGTGACTGTGTGAATAAGGGTCACAGCAACAGTATAATTGGGGGATACTAGAATGACTGCTTGTGTTGTATAGTATATAGTGCTGTGTGACCAGCATTTGGCAGGAAGGATTTTTGCTGGCCGGGGATGTGGGAGTTTGACTGGCTTGGGTTTGGGAGTTGGAAATGTACTGTTATGTGGATGTATTACTATTCTCAGAACACTCCAGTATGGTTGATACACTACATATAGTCTACATTAGGAAGCAGTACGTAGTGGTATACTTGTAATATGGATTCTTTAATCACATAGCACCATGTTTGTAAAAGGTAAAGCATCGAAGAGTAATTCTGCCATGCAGATAAAGGCCCTCCATCTCCATGGCTGACGACTGCTCAGGCAGGAGACTGCTGATCGTCACTGTTGTGACTATGCACAGTAGTAAAGTCTAGCAGATATCAATGCTGTTAATTGCCAGCACCTATGAGCATGCCAGATTTAAGACCATTGACATGTTTTGTGATGCAGAAAACTGTACTATTCACCTTGTATGGGAAGCAAGCTGCCAGTTTAACCATTACTGATGTAGATTGAGAAGTTTCTGGTGTCACTGTGTGGGGGAATGGATGCATTGTGTTCCCACTGTGATGCGGTAGACCTCTTAGCTGTTCTGTATTGTACCCCTAAAGTATCCATTGGCAATGCCCCAGATATGTTTTGCACTCTCTTTGCTCTCTCTCTCTCTCTATCTCTCACTATTTCTGTTAAGACATGAATCATGTCATTTGACACCATTTATTGCTGTTGTTGAGTGTGAATCATGTGCTTCCTGTACTTTAGGTATACCAAGAATGCAAGCTACAAGGCCACCTACAAAAAGTCAAGTTATATTACCCTTCATTGCCCCTATTCACCATGCCTTTTTAATTCTGTACTGGTGAATAAAGTAGAAGAGATGGATTATATTTATATTGGGTATTCTTCACAGGTGTTGTTCTAGCTGGCTTGGAGAAGAGCCCAACTTTGACGATGATGGAAGTGACAGCTGGCATGGTGAGGGAGTACCATGTCAGTGATGGATACAGGGGATATGAAGATCAGATACCCTACCAGGGCCATGGTTTAGCCTCTGTGCCTATAGACACCACCCAAGACACACACACACACACACACACACACACACACACACACACACACACACACACACACACACACACACACACACACTACGCAATTGACAGGTTGATGCAGACACAAGCAGTCAGGTTGGTTGTCCATCCATCAACTTTTGCCACAAGCTTCATAGATCATGGGAATGACCACGTGGTTGTGCCCACTGGTACACCTAGATGATATGAGTATCTCTCTCCCAGAACTAATCAATGTTTACAACTCAGCATGTGTGCAGGGACATCATGAAATCATGGGCTAGCTACACCTCATCCTTTGCAGAGGTGATATGGGCATCACAGATTACCCATAAAGATCTAACAGAAGGCTTTCTGTATGTGTGACATTTTTGACTGGCTCTATTGCCTACTGACATGTAGCAAGACCTTACATCCTGTTATGTTGTGCACCAGGCATGTGTTACATAACAGGTCCACCTCTGCTGAGGAAGGACATAGTGGAAGTCATAGGATGATAGGAGGTTATTAGGCTATTGGCCATAAGGCCTCTACAGGCCTAGCCATGTTATACCCTTGTTCCCTTATGGACCAAGATATATAGTCTATGTTTCCACACAAATCTAAGATCAGCACTGGCTGCCCCTGTCTAAGAGGGACATAGGTGAAACCCCGGGTGTAAATTTATGGTTTGCCATCCAAATGTCCATGTTACACTTAAATAGAGTAATTAAGGAACCCTGTTTTACATGAATTGGGAGATTGTGGTGTGGCAACCACTGGGAGACATATCTGTCTGTCTAACATGTCCTTGTTAATATCGCAGGATAGGTTAAGATCCCTAGATCAAGTGACTCTTGTCCCATTAGATTTGTGGATGTACAGCAGCTACATCAGGGCAGGGTATGAGACTTCTCTGTAGGCCAGCACAAGTCTCTTTTGAGCAGTCTATATGACACTGAGTAAAGTCATAGGGCCTTCAGTCTGTCCATGTAGGTCATGTGTTGTGTCTGAATTTGTTTGGTGAGAAACCTCTGAAGTCTCTCCAAATTCTGCAGTTGTCTGGTGAGGTACATACAGAAAGGAGCATTGTGCTCTGTTACTGGTCTGATGAGAGCCAAGTACACAGGAGTTATATAACCTCCTTAGCTCTGGATGCTATACTCTTGCTTATGAGGTGTTTAATGTAGGACACCTGATGATCAAAATGAAGTCTACTATCAACTTGCATTTCTAAATCTATCACCACTGGGTATAAACATAGGGGGTATTATTAATGTTGTAATTAATAGGGATATCTCCTTTGCCGAACTGGACGATAATACATTTTTTGTGTTTAGTGTAAGTCCATGGCTTTGACACCAATCATTTGTCTGTGTAAGCCCATGTTGACATCTTCTGGGGATTCGATGATTGTACCCAGTTTGCAGTCATCAGCAAACTTGGTATGCCATAGGCCATCTATTTTAGCCTGGACTTCTGAAAAATAGATACCAAACAGTTGGGGGCCTAGCACAGATCCTTGTGGAACACCACTGGTAAAAGGTCTGCTAGTAGAGGTGGCATCCCCAGTTTTGACTGTATCTGTTCTATTTGTGAGCCAGTTGGCAACCCATCTGGTGATGTAAATGTTAATCCCCAGGTGGGTGAGTTTCTCAATGATGCCTGAGTGAGGGATTGTGTCAAAGGCCTTGGATAGATTGAGGTAAGGCAGTGTGAACTGTTTTGCCTTCATCCAGGGCCTTGGTAACATTCTCAAAGGAGTCCACCAGATTTAGAAGGCAAGATCTGCCCTTAACAAAGCCAAACTGAGTCAGGTCAAGAGTTTGAAGGTCACCTATATCCTTATTGATAAGGTCCATGATGACTCTCTCCATGGCCTTGCAGATAAGGTTGGTTAGACTTATGGGGCTATAGTTTCTAGGGTCAGTTGAGGAAGTTTGTGCAAGATGATTATGGTTGCTGTTTTCCACTCAGCTGGGAAAAAGCCAGTGCTTAGGCTTAGATTGAAGAGCAAGCTCAGTGGTTCCACTATCTTCTCTTTTAGACCATTTTATAAGCAGCCTGGGATGTTGTCTAGTCCCATACAGGCTGTGTTTTTGGCCTTGGAGAGTGTGGCTGTGACTTGCTCTCTGGAGATACTAGGTAGAGGACTGGTGACATGTATGATTTAGGGTATGATTGTTTGGGATGGAGGGGTGAAGTTTTTGCCAAATCTGTCTACTAGCAGGTTGGCAGTGTCATCAGGTTCAGAATAAGTGGTACTCTCCAGAGCAAGTTCGTCCCAAAGCTGGCCCTTCCCTTTTAGACTTTGGATGTAGGTAAAGAATGCTTAGTGATTTTCCTTAGCTAGGGATGCTAATTTAGTTTCATAATTAGCTTTAGAGGACTTTACAAGATGTCTAATCTTCTTGTTTATGCTTTGGAGTGAATTTTCCTTTGCTGGGACTGTTCCCTCTTGTTTTTTGACAACAGTTTCTTTCACTTATTGTATAACCTATTTATGCTGGATGTCCACCAGGGTGGCTTATTTTTTCATGAGGATCTTGATCTGATCCATTCTGGTACAGCCGTGTCTATACATCTATACAGATGTTTATACAGGATATTTGTGTACACCTCAGTATAGAGGTCATTGCTGTCACTGTTGGCTGGGGGTCTGAAACTACTGATGCCATTGCTCAGTAGGATATAGTTTGCTTTGGAGAAATGTATTACTTTTTTGCTACTAAGGGTGGATGAGGTACAATTGTTACTTCAAAGGAGACTGATTCAGGCTCACACTTTACCAGGAAGAGCCCCACACATGGGGTGTTGCAGCGATCCTTCATATCGGTGAGCACTATGTCAAGGATGTTAGAGCCCCTTGTGGGGGTGCTGACTATCTGCTCCAGAGCATTTGTGTTAACAAATTCCAGGATCCTTTGGGTGAGCACATTTGTGCTCATATATGTTACCAAATCGATGGAAGAATAGTTAAAGTCATCCATGACCAGGATACTCGGCTGTACTGAGAGTGATTCAAGTAGGTTCAGGTAGGCTGTGGGGTTTTTGTGATTCATGATGGGAGACCTATAACTAACAATGATGTGGAGGTGGGTCTTTTCCTACAGTTAGTTGGACTTGGAGTAACTCTAGGGAGTCATACTGTTTAACCAGTCTAGAGGTGTATCTGTCTGTAATGAAGATGGATACTCCTCCTCCCTTGTTTTTTTTCCACATTCATTTTGTGGTCTGAATGTGTGGAAGGCATTATAGCCCTGCATGTCTGGGGTACTCTCTGAGGCCATCTCTGTGACTACGCAGATATCAGCATCTTTCAGAGTTAGAAGTGCTTCAAGTGAGTGCAATTTCTGATTTAGACTCCTAGCATTAAGCAGCATAACCCTGAGTTTGTTTCTGGAGGATATTTTTACATTGGGAATTTTGTTCTTATGACATTGCCTAAAAAAGACACTAAGGGGGGCAGCAAGCACCTTTGCCAGCAACCTAAAGTCTAGAGGCGACAGGTGAAGACCATCTCTGGCAAAGCACCATGGTCTGTCAACCATATCATCCCAGGCTGTCAGGTACTGGTTCCCCCTGGACTGACACCATAAGCTAAGCCAATTGTTGAAGTCAGTCATTTTTTGTTTGTATTGTGGTATCATCCTGGGTGAGGGAAGAATGCTGCTTAGGGATAGGGACATACCTGCCTGGGACACATAATCTGAAAGTTCCATCATGTCTCTCTTGATATAGTCTAGTGAGGTGTGTCTCAAGTCATTCACTCCAACATGAACTATGACAGTCATAACAGTACTTGCTGTTGAGAGACCTGAGTGCGTGCATGATTTGGCGGATCCTGGCACCAGACAGGCAGCTGACCGTGACCGTCTCCTTATCCAGCCTAGTGAGAGGGACTTCTGTGTGTCTCACTATGGAGTTGCCTATGACCAAGACATTTGGTTTAGATATGTTTTGCCTTAGGGGCTTATTGGGTGGAATACTGATGTGTGTGCGTTATTATGTGTAGTGGGTGCTGTTGGGACTGTATTGTGTGCAGAAAGTTTGTGATTGGAAGGTCTTTGCTCTCTTGGTATATTTCTAGTGAGTACCTCTAAGTATGTGGGTTTATGTGCTGTGTGCGTAGTATGCATGGGAGGTGGAGTGTGGGTGCTGACCACCTGCTTGGTATTTGGATTGTTGTTACATGAGAGAGAGAGAGAATTGATTCCAGATTCATAGTATAGGTCCATCTCTCACATATTGTATTTGTATGTTTTAGGAGTAGTAGGTTGTCTGTATACATGAGGCAATTGCTACATTACCTCAGGATGCCCATGTCAATCAGACCAATTGGAGAAATGATGGGAAAGTGATCTTCTATTATGTCAGGTGTATTCTGTAATAAGTGGTGGAGGGTGGGCTAGGTGGACTATGTTCTGCTGTAGCACTAGTAAAATCAGCTCATCTATGGGAGATTTAGGAATAGAAACCTGCACCGGTGTCTCACAAAGTGCAGCTGGGTTGCCCTCTGGGCAGCAGTGTGGAACTGTGCTGCATGCCGAGAAGCAGGGAAGCTAATAAGCGTTCCCTAGCAGTTATCCATGGAAAATTTGATTTTTTTAAGCATTTTTCATCTATACACAGCAGTGCTAACACCCATTGCATGGTGAGCAGCTACACACAAATGCTGTGTTTAAATATCAGCTAAGGAAAACAGTTTTCAAACAATCCAAACAATAGGAAAGCCCAAGACTGAGCCTCGTTCCAACAATCCCAACTCAGATGGGACCTTGACTGCACTCTTCTGCTACAAGGGTGCAGGACAGCACTCTTGATGTAAAATTCCAAACATTCTAGATTCAGCAAGTCTGAATCTCGCCTATGCTATAAATTATTCAAGTATTGTAAACAAGCAGTGCAGAAAACACAGTCAAACAATAAAAACAGTTTAAATAGGCAGCAAAACAGTTGCAAACCGTTTAAAAAGTGCAAAGAAGGTTACAAAATATTTATTTTCAGAAGAATTCACAGGATGTCTTGGATTTTATTCAGACTAACTTCAGATCTCTGGCTAAGAAGGCCAAACTCTGAATAGCTCTAGAAGACCACAATCACTTTCATGCAGCACCACCACCCCTACAATGACATTATGTATGGAGGTACATATGGGTAGGAGGGAGCTTCCAGAGGCTGTGCTATTCATGCAAATGCAAGGTCTGGTAAAAAGTGTCACTCATGGTCATGCAGCATACCTACCTCTGTCCAAAGATCAGTGCCATTCCTGGAAGTGGCAACTCCTGTGACCAGGGGCACCTATGGGATGTCTCCATATATGCACTCTTGTGCTCCATCCCTACCTGTGCAAATGATGACATCTGTGCCTTGTCTTTTGTACTATATTTAGGTTGTGTAATCTAATGTGCATAGTAGTTAGTCTATGAATGGGTAAGGAAAATCCAGTTTGAATTTCATGCATTACATACTACAGTCACGTATATCATGTATATGCTTTACTATGAGCAAAAGCTGTGTGCCAGTCACTGCCTCATTGCCAGTGCCACAGCATACTGTTCCCATCTATATCTAGAAAAGTTCATCCTCTGTCGCAGGTTACACTACTGAGTTCTCATGTGGCTCACCCTCCATTGCCGGGTGCACATGGAACTGTTTCTCATGCACATGGCCTCCTTGCTGCAATAGGTACCTCATGATCATGTTGCATAACATTGCACATACTGATGATTTGCCAGGGTCATTCTGCAGGGCACCACTATATACATCCAGTCACAAAAAAACATGCCTTTAAAGCCTAAACACATGTTCCACAATGACCTATATTTTATGATAGGGCATAGCTGCATCCACTGTCTTTTACAGTCTGTATATTTTGGATAGGTGTCATCAACAAGGACTCCAGAGCATATCTATTAATACCAATAAGGTACTCCTGGAAAAAGCCACACCTCAACAACCAAAGGTCATGTGTGTACCATATGTGGGCGTCACAGTAGCTATCTAGGTGGCATGCAGACACATTGCAAATCATGCCCTCTGCATTGCAAAGCACTTAGTAGTTGGTGGAGTAATAACCTTTACAGCTCACATACCTTTTTCTCAGGTCAAAATATGGGTATGTCTTTCAAAATGGGTGCAGTCTATGGACCCAGCACCTCACTGAAATAGGTTAAATTATAGAAATCCTGCATGGTGGTGTATCTCTCCTCTGTGGTACAAAGAAACCACATATGCTCCTCACATGCATTGAGGAACTAATGGAGTACTCTCAAGGCAGATGCCCAGGATGCCCTCACTGTGTCCCCTGTTGATCTCTGAAAGGTCTCAGTAACTAGTATACATAAAGCCATGCATACCTTAGTATCCACTAGCATAGATAATCTATGACTTCCATATGCCTGCAAATAAAGTCAACAAGTTTACCACCTTCCGTATTATGTCCCTATCCACATGACACAAGTCTACAATGTTAGTGTCATGAAGGTCAAGAAATGTTAAGCACAGTCAAATGACATGGCACCTTCAATAGTGATGACATGCACCACTGTGGCTGCTTGCAACAGTAATAGCCATGTTGCATATACTTATTCACTAATGTATTGACAGCCCATTATATATTTTGGCTACTCCCCTGTACATACACCTGGAACTCAATGCAGTCATTAAGACTGGTGATCATGCAACACACTCTTAATTCATTTCTGAATTGCTCCACCATCTCGTTTAGCCTCATTTGCACACACGATGACATTCATTTTAATACTGTTATTCACAGGATTTAAACATATAATTCCATAAACAGATTCTACAACTCAAATTTCAGAGAGAATACTAAACACAGAACTCTAAACAAAGAATGGGTCTACTACAAGTATGCATGTTCTAATACCTTGTAGTCCACTTGGTTTCTGCCACTTGTTCTAAACGCAAATGCTCTCAGTCAGACTAGCTGAATCCTAGTGAATTATATTACTCTCCCACAATCTAAATCTAGTGAACTGCAAAGGGCTTTCAGAACCCTATGTCTGATGCTAAAAGTCTAGCCTACTTCCTAATCCTAATCTGAATCCTTCCTCCTTCCTAACACTAAACCTAAAACTCTCTTTTGCTCCCTAAATCCAAATTCTTAGATCACTCCCTAACCCTAAAATACCATTTCCACCCCAAATCTAAATTCAGCTGCTGCTCCCAAAATATAAAATCTCCAATTGCTGTTTAAGACTAAACTCTCCTCCCACTCCCTAATGTTAAATTCTGTGATCACTCATAACTACCATCTCACTGCCTAAATCTGTGATCATTTCCCAACCTTGCATGGCCCTACTGATCACTGCCTGAATTTAATGTTCCCTCCCATTTTCTTCACATGGCTGCTGCACTTACTTACTGGAACTTGAATATGTGCTCAAACAGCTGCTATAATCTCTGCTCTTTCACAGGGCTGCCATACCTTGAAAAAATACATATATGAGTTCAAACATGAGCAGCTGCCCATGCAAGCTGTAACACACTTGGCTGTAGACTGTGGTTTGCAAGCAGCTGGGTCTACAGGAGCTATGACAGATTTGACAGTATTTTAAATATAGAAATACTACAGAAACTGTACTGTAGAGAGCAGTCTAAACAAGGAATTACAGATAAACACTTCAGTGATAGAATTAATCATATAGAATTGTAAACACAAAATTCTAAGCAAAGAATTATAATGATGGAATTCTAAACAGTTTTGCAGATAGAATTCTGACACTTTAAAGAAAGAATTCTGTAAATGGATTTGTAAAGACAGAATTGTACAGATTAATTTATAAATAGAGCATCCTACAGACAGAACTCTAAACACAAAATTCTGAACACACAGTTCTAAATGTGACACTTTAAACACAATTTTATAGATATAATTCTAAGTATGGAATTCTCTGGGAACCTGTCAATCGACTGGCACAGGTTCGTCTGAATATCAGCAGTGTGAAGACATATCACCAAAAGCATTTTCAGAAATAGTGGAGTTTTCCTTTTTTTTCACTATTTTCTGACCTTGACCTCAGAGTAGGTATATATAAGTCCAGAAGATTTGAGGATGTACTTCATAGGCGATGCAGAGTATCTTGTTTTGAACAGTTGGCATTTGAATTATATGCTGTCAATTGATCAACATGAATCTGAATTCTCCAGATATAATTCTAAATGGAGTATTTAACATAATATTAAACAAAGAAATCTAAAGGAGAGAGTGGGACAAATATTTGCCCTATCTACTGTTTGCATACAGAGAGGTACCCCAGGATTCCACAGGTTTTTCACCTATTGAGTTGCTGTATGAGCATAGGGTAAGGGGGGCCTTTAGATTTGATTTGTAATGAGTGACAGGGTGAGTGTGAATCCCACAAGGAGTTTGTTGTGGCATATGTCCTAAACCTCAGAACAAGGGTTATGGAGCTCATGGGCTTAGCCCAGGAGAACCTGGCAGGACTCCAACATCAGAAAAAGGTCTGGTATGACAGGAATGCTCAAGCCCGAGAGTATGCTGTTGGACAGCAGTTTATGGTGCTCATGCCTGTCAGACACAGTAAGCTGCAGGCAGCTTGGGAGGGACCCTTTGAAGTGGTAAGGAAGGTCAATTATGTTAATTTCATGGTAAACCTGCTAGGCAGGAGGCAGGAGCAGAAATTGTACTGTGTTAACATAATAAAGCTTTAGAATGTCAGGAAGGTCCTGGGCAGACTGAAAATGGTAGGGTTGACCAATAAGACCAAGGATGTGTCAGGTGATTATGGGAGAGGTCTCCTACCATGGACATAGAGTGGGGAGTAGTAAGATTAGGCCAGAACCTGCCAAAGTGGAAGGTATTTAGGTGTGGCCTGCCCTTGTTAACAAAAACCAAGTGAGGGGATTCTTGGGGACAGCAGTGTACTATAGAAAGTTTTTTTTTTCAATTAAAGTACAATAACTGCTCCCCTCACAGACCTGACAAGAAAAATCAGGTCAGATAAGATAGTGTGGACCCCAGCCTGTGAGCAGGCATCCCAAAAACTGAAAAGGACTTTGGTTGGACCCCTTGTGCTAGCCAGTCTATATTACAGCAAATAATTTGTTGTGCAGGTGTATGATGCAAACCATGGGGTCGGGGCTGTACTCAGCTAAGTTTCGTCAGAGGGAAAAGAGCACCCAATTGTGTATCTTAGCCATAGACTTCAACCCAGGAAGGAATGGTATGCAGCTGTAGAAAAAGAATGTCTAGCCATAGTGTGGGCACTGCAGAAACTTCAGCCTTATCTGTATGGAAGGAAATTCACTGTGGTTACAGACACAATTCCTTAACATGGCTACATAGATTCAGCCAACAAAATGCCAAGTTATTAAGATGGAGCCTAGGGTTGCAGGTATATGACATGACAGTATGGCACTATAATGGGGTCAGCAATGCCAATGCAGATGGACTCTCAAGATATTGTATGGATTAATGCATTCCCAGACAGGTCCATTTCTCTCAAGCAACTTCTTCCAGGGTCACTTGAAAAACTAGCTTGAGGCTTCAAAGGGGGGGGAGGGATATGATGATGAGAGGTATTGCCATCAGTACCAGGGAGAATAGGGTAGTGCATATGTAACATATGCCTGCATAGTTAGCTGGAGTTTTGTAAAGAATTTTGTGTCATTTGACTATCACACTGATTTGTACAGAGGTTTGTGTTAAAATGTATCAACAGTGTTAATATAACTGATTAAATGTGTATGTTTAAACACAGAATTCTGGAAGGGAAGAGTAGATGTTTTTGAAATTGTTCTATAGCTTTCAGATACTGCAACAGATCTTAGTAAAGCTCTGAGTGTGTATTATACCAGAGTCAGGTTATCAAATGTGATGTCATTCTATAACCAGTGCTGAGAATGGAATTCTCACAGCAGTTTTTTTAACATTCTTTGGAAACTGATTTAAAGATCTTAGACAGTTATTACAGTTAGTTACTTGAGTTCATTTCAGTTAGTTTTATTTGGAAGCTCATCACCTTGCCTTGTGGAAGTAAGCATCTCAGCATCTAATCTTGCCTTGCAGTATTAATTAACTTAGCTAGGGAACAGTCATTCTTTTGGCAGTCAGGAAATACAGTTACATTAGTTAAGTATTATTTTTCTGCATTGATTTGAATCTGTCCAACTGCGTTATTTTTATTTCTCCTGTGAATGAAACTCTCATGTTTATTGTACTTAGATATTTAGTATTCTTATGTTTTCTCTTTTATTATTTATTATTAAATATTTTATACCTTTCATTGTGGCTGGTCTTTTAGAGAATACTTTTAACATCTTGAGAGTACTTGTGCTTATTTTAGTGATGCCTTGGCCACTCTGAAAAGCCTTGATGCTTTGGTTGCACTCTACTATTTATGTTCATATTGTTTTACTCAGTATAATTGGATACACTTGTAAGAGCCCTAGAATGGCTGGGTGGTGGCAGCGTGGTTACATTATAGTCTGGGCAGAAAGGGTACAGCTAGTAAATCTGTGACAGCCTTTCCCAAGAGTGTGCATGTGGGAAAATCAAATACCCAAGTGTGGGTGTGTCTGCTACATGGAAATGGGACACAATGTTCCAAGGTGAGTCTTGTTTGGGATTGGGAGAGAGTCTAGTCCCAGATCTGTAGCATGTACTCTGTGTGTTCTTGGGGGAAATTGTACTTGATGCAAAGAGTTGCATCTGAAAAATACTGTGCAAATCTATTTCTGTTTTTAGTGACCATCTCTCACAGGTGTCAGTGGTGAGGATTGAGGCTCCATAATTACTTGCCTGGGGTAGAGAGGCCATCACAGCTCTAAAAAGGGACTGCTAAATATAGAATTCTAAAAATTAATTCTACAGAATCATGGGCACAATCTCTGCAGATAGAAATTCTATAGACAAAATTCTACATATAAATCTCTAAATGAGATTTCTACAAATAGAACTGTAAACAGATGATTCCAAGTAGATAATTCTATTCACTGACATCTACAAAAGACTTCTACATGCTGAATTCTACAGTTAGAAATTCAAATTCTAAACACTCATTTCAAAATGCAACTAGAATTCCAGTTACATAATGCAACTGATAAAATTCAAGCAAAATTTCTGCAATTGGAATTTTATACAAAAAATTATAAACACTATTTTATAGTTATAACACTTAATTCTATACATAGAACTCTAAACACAGAATTATAAAGATAGAAAACTAAACCCAGAGCTCTAAACACAGCTTTCTAAACTCACAGCTGTACAGCTTATACTTATACAATTTTACATGTAGCTCTAAACACAAATTCAAAAGGTAAAATTTAAAACACAAAATCTTGTATATTAAATAACAAAACCAAATGATAACAGAATTCTAAAAGTAAAATATGAAATATAGAATTCTAAATAAATTCTAAGGGTACATTTCTAAAGAAAGAATTATACTGTCAAAATTGTTAAATACAGATTTGTACAGATAAAGTCTATGTACAGAACTGAAAATCTGAAATTTGGCAGATGGAATTCTAATCACTGACTGCACAGACATGCAGTAAACTCTCAGTTAACCAGCACCTAGGGGGATTGGTAGATGCTGGACAACTGTAGTTTCTGGTTGCTTGAGAGTTACTTTTAAAAATAGGCCTGGCTAATACTTTACCTTTTACTATTCATTTGGTTTGACTTGTTCTCAGGTTGGGGAGAGAGAGGGAATATATTCCTATATTCCTTTTTAAAGCTCTAAAACTCTAAAAACATAAGGTATGTTTCTGCGGGGAAAAAACAGAAAGTTAAATACATGAAAATTGTACTGTATCTCTTCAATTTTTCTTTTGCCCATTGCTTGAGTTCCAGTTAACTAAGAGTTTACTGTATATTCTGTGTACATAATTCTAAGTGGAATTCTGCAGATAGAATTCACAAACAGAATTCTAAAGAGGTTCTAAACTTAAAATTATAAACATAGAATTGGTTTGATTGAATTCTAAGGGCTCAATTCTTAATAAAACATTATAAGGCCTGAATTCTAGGTATAGAATTCTAGAGGTAGAATTATAACACTAAATTCTAAATTTGCAATTCTACAGAATTTTAAACAGAAAATTTCAATGATAGAATTCCAAAAATAGAATTATAAATGCAGAGTTCCCAGATACAATTCTAAACATGGAATTCTAAATATATAATGCTATAGAAATAATTGCAAATGATGAATTCTACAGATAAAATTATATAGGTAGAATTCTAAATACACATTTTAAAACTAGTTTAAACAAAGAACTCTAAAGATAAAAGTCTAATCACAACTGTATAGACTGAATTTTAAACACACAATTCTACATACAAAAATCTAAACACAGAATTTCAAAATGCAGGATCCTACATATGGAATGGAATTCTAAGCACTAATGTTATGTAACAGTATCATTTTAATGAAGAATTTTACTTAGGCAATTCCAAATGTTGAGTTCTGGACACAGAATTCTAAACAGAAAACCCAACAGGATAAATTTTAAATACAGACTTCTTTGGAGAGTGTCTATGATTCAGAAACAGCTACCACCTGCAATAAGCCAGTAACACTGTCAATTTTTGTGATGATAGAAACCATTTCCATTTCATAAAGAGACTCACTACAGTGATTAAGCACAGTGTGTACACTCACTGCTGTGGGCTGTCTCCATATGCATAGCCATTGTAAATGCTATTGAGACATTTCAGGAGAGCATATTCTGTTAATTCGACACATATTCTCCCTAGAAATATTATTGCATAAGGTAGTTACACACACACACACACACACACACACACACACACACACACACACACACACACACACACACACACACACGCACACACACACACACACCTGAAATGAACATTTATCCATAGTAGTTGGGAGACTATATAAAGAGGAATATCAAGTAAATGTCTGCAGAGGAGTATTGGCAGGGATATGTGTGTGTGTGTGTGTGTGTGTGTGTGTGTGTGTGTGTGTGTGTGTGTCATACCTGACATACCTCATTTGGGGCTTAAAAGTTCCTTGAAGTTCCACATTGAAGAAATCCATGGTAAATAGAAATTAATCATATTACGTCATTAAAAGACCTTCTTTATAAGTAAAACCAGCATATTGTTGAAGGTGTTAGAAGTATGTGTTCCACATTTTGTCCATTTGTTAGTGTTCCTCATTTTGGAGATGGAAGGTTGAGAGCTATGGTGTGTGTGTGATACTATGTGTGCAAGTCCATAGGGGTATGATATAGGGGGCTTAGTATGAGGAACTTTAGAGTAGGTGTGTGTGGGGGGTGGATAGGTGAGTGTGTCTGTAAGTGCAATTGGGGGGTGTCTAATGAGAGTTTAATGTGTGTGGGGGTTGCCATACCTATTAACTCTCATTGACTAAAGAGCAAAGTCTGTAATACTTGAGAAACACTACACACTAGGGATTTCTTTTTTTAATATTTCTTTAGGTTGCATTATAAAGCATTTTCTGACCTGTAAAAAGTATAAAGCTTTAATGTCTAGCATTACTGATTGGCCACAATTGTCAGTGATTTAAGTGGTAATACCACATGATTCAAAGAGATGCAAATTAGCCATTAAGAGGGTTTCCTTGTTGTGGCTAACAATGTCTCAGAATTGCAGTTCCTATAATTGGAGAAACTGCTATTCTTGCTGCAGCAGCTTCCACAAACACAGGAAAATGTCTTTAAATCCCAACCAGTATACTAATCAGAAAATTGTATGGAATTCTGCAGATAAATATCCAAATAATTCTACAGATATAGTCATAAATACATAAGTCAAGTAAAAGTCTACACGTGAACTTTTTCAGTAAGAAGTCTGAGCAGAGAATTCCATATATAAAAGTCAAAACTCACAATTTAACATATTGAAATTTAAGATTTATGTAAATAGAATTCAAAACATATAACTAGATATGGGATTTTGAACAATGAATTTTACCTAAATAATATTAACTCATCCAACCCTGAACAGAAAGAGGCTAATTAATATTTTGCTTCCTGAGGCAATTTAAACCAGAAAACTGCTTGCTTTCTGAAAGATTTTCTTCAAAAATCCTCTACTTAAAGCACACTTAATTAGATTTACAACATCTGATAAATCATCTGAGTTACAAAAGATTTAAAGTATGTTAGCTCTTTAATAGACAATTTTCTGTACACTGGTGTTAGTATCAGAGGTCTGCCTATCAATGCTGATTTTATATTGCGGATTTCTGACAAAACAAATGTATTTTTTTGCCAAAAATGCTCATGTTATGGTCATAAATTCTATCTTTGTAAGTGTGCAATATTTATCAAAGATATCAGAGCGAGAATTGTTCACCTGCTCAAGAGATTTTTATTGCTGTATGACAAGAAGTGACAGCATTCTGATGTCTTATGATATTGCTAAATGTATGCATATTATTTATCTAATATTTGCACATTTCAAAATAATCTACAAAACCATGAGTTCTAGATGGCAAGTATTAATGGCAACATTATGTTCCTGAATGAGTTGTTTATCATGGCACAATTTGGTTCTCTGTGGGTCACACAGCTTTTATGAAATTTATGAAATTAATATGATTATGAATGTATATATCAAAAAGAAGAAAATGTGTCCAAGGAAGTCAAAGGTTACCCAGTAGGAGGTAAATACGATAAATGCTGCAAACAAACCAGGCATCAGGAGGTAAATACGATAAATGCTGCAAACAAACCCGGCATCCACCAAGGCTGTAAAGTATAAAACTTTAATACACAGAGTACACAGGATAAGTGCTTTCACACAAATTGTGCTTCATCAGATCCATAGAATAAAACAACAGAACCCATTAAATACTAAAACATGTGCTTCAATTAACCAATAAAATACAGCAATCAGTTACTGATGTATACTTCTTTTCTTAAGAATTGGTTTTAAAGGAACAGAGGCATTAAGGGCAGGCAGTTTATCTGCCTGCCACTTTACAATCCACTTTGTCACTGCAGTTTCAAGTCTGTTATTAAAATCACTGTGCCTTTTGTTAAAATATATCAGTTGCAACACTATAAAATCTAAACTATGATCAGTAAAAATAGAAACATGTTTGGCTAGGGCATTGAGTATGTTTTTACATCTAATGTCACCCGTATGCTGAAGAATGTGCTCTTTAAGCATCCTAACAGTTTTCCCCATGTAGAATGAAGCACAAAATTTACATCTGGCCAAGTATACAAGTCCATGGGACTTAGAATCAGCATAAAAGTCAGGTTTAAATATAACATCATATACTGGATGCTGAAAAATTACCCTAGTAGAAATGTGACAGCAGGCTTTGCAGCCCCTACAAGGATAGCAGCCCTTCCGCTCAGAAGCCAAACCTGGTCTAACCATAGATCTATAGCACAATTGTCTCTTCAGAGACAAATTGTTCTTAAAAAGATAACTAGGTTTATCACCCACTATAGATTTTATCTTGTCGTCTGAGAGTAATATGGGACAAAATGTATTAACTGTGCTGCAAACCTGCTGCACATTACTGCCATAAGTCAATGAAAGTCTAACTTTATGGACAGTTGAATTATCATGGGGTAACGTGGACTCATATGAGTGTTTAAAGAAAGGTTTGCCTTTGCTTAATCTCAAGGAAGCAACCTCACCATATGTAGCATTCAAATTATGCTGCTTATAGTCCCTAGCCAAAAAGTCATTACTTAATAGATCCATACCTTCAAAACATTCTATATCTTCAGTGTGTAAGCGAGAAGTTCTAAGGTACTGACTTTTGTTGATATTATTAAAAACATGCCTGGGATGCATGCTATTATGATGTAAAAAGTATTCTTCCTACATGGTTTCCTATATAGGGAGGTCTTAATAGCACCATCAAAAAGGTCAATTTTCACATCTAAAACATCTGTAGTAATGGCTGAATAATTCACAGTAAATTTAAAACAATTATAGGTTTATATGTTCATAGGTTGGTACTAGGCTATTGGCCCTAGGGCCTATACAAGCCTAGCCAAACAGTTCTCCAGATATTTCTTCCCACAATATTTACTTCCCTGGACCCTTGTCTAGCAGGGTGAATTTCCTATCTCCTATCCAATTGTCAAGGTTCCTTCTGAAGAGGGCCAAGAAGGCACTCTGCTTGACATGTATGGGTAGTCATTCCAGAGAATGGGGAGTCTCTGGGTCAGGAACCTATCCCTCCAGCATGTTTTGTTCATTTGTTCATTGTGATGACAAGGTTTAGATCCCTGGAGCGTGTGGCTCTGAGGGATTGGGATTTCTTTAAGTGGAGCATGTCCAAAAGCTCAGGGTTTGACATGGCCTTGTATGTTAAGCAAAGATTGCCTCTGAGTAGACAATATGCCACAGAGTATAGCTGGAGTTTTTTTAAACAGTCAGCATAGGGCATCTGCTTTAGGCCTGTGATTCTTTTAGTGAGGTATTTCTGCGGCCTTTCTAGCTGTTGCAGATGTGAGGTAAATACCAAATGGGGCGTCGTACTCTATAATGGGTCTAACGAGGGATGAGTACAGTGGGACAATGACCTCCTTTCTTTGGATGAAAAACCCTTAGTGATGAGATGTGCCACATAGAAAGATTTCCTGACTGTTGTGGTGATGTGATTATCGAAGGTGTTCGATGTTTCTAAATAATGGACAAATTCAAGTAAATCAGCCTCTGAACCTTCCCACAAAATAAAAATGTCATCCACAAAGCGCTTGTAATACAGCAACTGTGTGTAAAAGGGGTGCCCACTGAGGACTACCTCATTCTCCCATTCTGCCAACACTAGGATGGCAAAGTTGTATTTGTATTCTTGTATGTATACACATTTTGGAATGACATTTTTGAAAAAGGTTTGTCTTTTTGTTAGAATAGGAGGTTTGGTTTTTGATTGATTTTTGATAATTGACAAAAACTTACACAAGGAAATTCAATTTTCAATTTTATTTTAAAGAGAGTGGTTTTGATAATAGTGGTGCAGATGTGTGCAGAAGTCTTTAATTTCCCTTTGTGCCCTATTGTCTATGCAAAAAATTTGAAAAAAAAATGTGTGAATATGATATGAGTAAGACAATTGGTAGGGTTGGTAGGGGGGAAAACGAAAAAAATAAATTAAGTAAGTGTGAGATGAATGAATCTATGAAAGGAAAAAACAAGAAACAAGGATTTAAGGAGCCTGAAGGGGGATAAGGGGTAATCATGGTATGGACAAAAAAATATATATAAAAAAAATGTTTTTGATTTTTTGTACTGACACATATTGTCAGATCAGTATCAATGAGAAAATATTCTTTAGGAAAGTGGACATCTTATTGGAAGAACTTCTTTCTGAACAGACAAATTACGATGGCGTAACTGTTAGCGCAAGGAGTCCTCATTGCAACCCCTATCTTTTGTCTGTAAAGAATGTCATTAAACAAAATCACATTATTTTGTAGAATCATGTCCATTAAGACACCTATACATCCAATCAATTCAGATGAATAGTCAGTATTTACAGTTAGAAAACTCTTCAAATAGGTAATGCCCATTTCATGGGGTATGATAGTAAATAAGGTCTGTATATCCATAGTAACTAACAAAGTATGTTCAGAATAAATACCATGTTCTCTAGAATAATCACCCAACATACCCAAAATGTGCTCCGTATCCCTAAGAACCGCACAAGCTTTTTCCAAAGGTTTTTTTTAAGTGATGCTCTTTAAAAATGGAAATAAATTCTGTGGCCCAATCCCTGCCTGAAACAATGGGATGAAGAGGTGGGTTATGTAAAGACTTATGAACCTTAGGTAAGCCATGAATAGTTGGTATCAAAGGATTAGCAACCAGCATAAAATCATACATGTCTTTTTCTATAACACGTTCCATTAATAAGACATAAAGGTGCTCATGGATATGGCTTATAATCCTATTTAAATCATGTATATGTGTCTTAATGGACATGATTCTACAAAATAATGTGTTTTTGTTTAATGACATTCTTTATAGACAAAAGATAGGGGTTGCAATGGGGACTCCTTGCACTAACAGTTATGCCAACTTAGTGTTGGCGGAATGGGAGCGTGAGGTAGTCCTCAGTGGGCACCCCTTTTTCACATGGTTGCTGTATTACAAGCACTTTGTGGATGACATTTTTGTTTTGTGGGAAGGTTCAGAGGCTGGTTTACTTGAATGTGTCCATTATTTAGAAACATCAAGTAATTGTTTTAAATTTATTGTGAATTATTCAGCCATTATTGGTTCATAGGTTCATAGGTAGGTACTAGGCTATCAGCCCAAGGGCCTACGTAAGCTTAGCCAACAAGGTTCCCTGGCTTACACCACCCAAGAAACTATAGACTTTTTAGATGTGAAAATTGACCTTTTTTGATGGTGCTATTAAAACCTCCCTATATAGGAAACCATGTAGGAAGAGTACTTTTTTTTTTACATCATAATAGCATGCATCCCAAGCATGTTTTTTAATAATATCACCAAAAAGCAGTACCTTAGAATTTCTCACTTACACACTGAGGATATAAAATAGGCATCCCGCGGTGGTGCAGCGGTAGTGTTGTTACCTCACAGCAAGAGGTTCTCCCGTTTGATTCTCGGCTTGGGTTGGGAGTGCCTTCTGTGTGGAGTCTGCATGTCCTCCCTGCGGTCGAGTGGGAGTTCGAAAGACATGCATTGAATGGGCATGCCTTTGTTGAAGGTTGGGCATTGGGCTGGCAACTCGACACCATAAAAACAACTGCCAATAATTAGTGGACCAGAGATCCGCTGAGGCGACCCCTAACTGGGAAAAGCCGAAAGACAAACAAACACTTAGGATACAGAATTTTTTGAAGCTATGGATCTATTAAGTAATGACTTTTTGGCTAGGGGCTATAAGCAGCAGGATTTGAATGCTACATATGGTGAGGTTGCTTCCTTGAGATCAAGCAAGGGCAAACCTTTCTTTAAACGCTCATATGAGTCCAAGTTGCCCCATGATAATTCAACCGGCCGTAAAGTTAGACTTTCATTGACTTATGGCAATAATGTGCAGCAGGTTTGCAGCACAGTTAATACATTTTGGCCCATATTACTCTCAGACGACAAGATAAAATCTATAGTGGGTAATAAATCTGGTTATGTTTTTAAGAACAATTTGTCACTGAAGACACAATTGTGCTGTAGATCTATGGTTAGACCAGTTTTGGCTTCTGAGCGGAAGGGAACCTATCCTTGTAGAGGCTGCAAAGCCTGCTTTCACATTTCTACTAGGGTAATTTTTCAGCATCCAGTATATGATGTTATATTTAAACCTGACTTTTATGCTGATTGCAAGTCCCATGGACTTGTATACTTGGCCAGATGTAAATGTTGCACTTCATTCTACGTGGGGAAAACTGTTACGATGCTTAAAGAGTGCATTCTTCAGCATATGGGTGACATTAGACGTAAAAACATACTTAATGCCCTAGCTAAACATGTTTCTATTTTTACTGATCACAGTTTTGATTTTATAGTGTTGCAATTGCATATTTTAACAAAAGGCATGGTGATTTTAATAACAGACCAAACTGCAGAGACAAAGTGGACTAAATTTGCAGGTAGATAAGCTGTCTGGCTTTAATGCCTCTAAACCAATTCTTAAGAAAAGAAGTATACATCAATAATTGATTGCTGTATTTTATTGGTTAATGGAAGCACATGTTTTAGTATTTAAAGGGTTCTGTTTTTTTTATTTTGTGGATCTGATGAAGCACAGTTTGTGTGAAAGGGCTTATCCTGTTTACTCTGTGTATTAAAGTTTTATACTTTACAGCCTTGGTGGAATTCTGGTTTGTTTGCAGCATGAATGTATATATAATAGTTAGAATGTTTTACAAAAAAATGTTTATATCTGAAAATGTCTGCACTTACCAAATTTTAGTGTCACTTTCTGCTAACAGCCATTACCTAAATGTACAGCCCAACATCAAACATCACATTCTAGTTTTGCATTATTCATGTAAATATATAAATATGCCATATTTTGTATAACATTTTGTAAATACTCCTTAATAACAACATCTTGACACTTCCCATATTAAGAATTTTTCTCTGTGTGCTTTTCTAATCATGTTATCTTCTAGATGTCACCTTATTGCCTTAGTTTTATATATGCACCTTTCCCATGACTTTAGAAATTAGACTTTGAAAACAGTGAGTATATTAATTTCAAGAGTATGGGGCAGTCCTGTGTAATGATGAGTTAACTCTTACAAGATACATAGTAACTCTGCTTTCCTGATGTCTAAACTCTTATCAGAAGCAATGCATTAACAGAATTTCGTAGACAAAATTTGAAGCACAGAATTCTATATATACAGTTCTCCCCTTTAGGTTACCCTTGCCCCAGGTGAGAACCATTACCAAACCACCTCTGTGGCCTTCTCTGCCCATGAGTGCTAGGGACAGACTCAGGCACTGTCTACTGGGGCCTGCACACTTCGCTGATGGATACTGTTCTCATTAAACTGTCTCCTCTTCCAAGTATGGATATACTGGGTGACCACAGGCATAGAGGTTGTATCCATGGTTTGGGTGAAGATTCAGTACACACATTCATTCAGTCTAGCACACACTCCCTGACTGCATCAGCTCATCCCTGCCATTATAATCATAGGCTGAAGCTACTCAACATCAGACAAGGTCAGTGTCACAGTGTGGGTACCAAATCACATGTGAATACAGCAAAGCACAAACTATCCAGTGCATGTATGACTCAGCACCAGAAATATATATGCAACTGGGAGTTTTACAAAAAGCAACATTATAAAAAGTAATCATTTATGTGCATTCCTTGTACAGATGGCTGTGTCTGATAAAACTATGATTTACCAATTGTCCATAATTCAGACAGCTTTAATATGTTTCTGAGTGACTAAGGGGTAGAGAATATTTGCAAGTGTTGATACACAGAAATAAGACTGCAACTATGGGGCATCTGCAGTGGATCATATTTGAGGCCTGTTCAGGTATGCCCCAAAATCTAGCACTGCATTCCAGGGTACAGAGGAGGTGCTAGTTTCTCCATCTTCACGCTAGTTGGTACACATGATGTTAGGTCCATACCTATTACTCTACATTCCTGTGACATAAGTTCTTGTCATTGGCAGGTACCTCTTATCATATCAGTGACCCTGTGACCGCCCCATGTTGTAAATGTAGTTCTACTCCCCAATAACATTAACACTGTTTACAATATCTGGCCAAGAATGAATTATCACTGTAGGGCTGGCCAGCTGCATGCACGCCAAAGAGCTATCAGTCATGGGACTGAGGGTACAGACTAGCACCTCAGAATCAGAGAATTTGCTTTCTGTGTTGAAGATATACAAGCAGATGCACTACTGTGCTTTTGCAAGGACTGCTTTTTTGGCATTGCTCTCTTGGTATGGAAAACAATGGAACTAATAGCCTTGCTCCTACATGGTCCTTATTAATATTAACACCAGCTGTATCCCCTACCCATATAGCATGCTAATTTTGTGACTGACTATTATTATATATGTATCCACAGTCTTTAAATAAGGTGAGTCCCATAGGTTTAAAGAGTATATGTCCCCCACAAAACAATCACAGAATGACAATTGACCAAAGATACATGACTGCTCCTTTTTCTGTTATAAATATTTTGTCTCCTGACATATGTGCAATGTACAGAGCACTAAAACTGTGCAGTGCAGTGCCCTGTGACTATGAGCTCAGGGGTGTATGTCAGCCATCCACCTTAACAATCATACAGCCTAGTAATTGCTGCATCTTTGCAATATCACTCTCAATATAACCTGACCAACACACTTTAAAACACTGAGGAACCTTCCTTCATTTTAGTCAACAGGTTGAACAACAGTTAGAAGCATCTTTAGTACAAATGAATGGAAAAGTAGCTCTTATATAAGCAGAGCCATACTTGCTGAAGGCAGTTTTTTTCAGTTCTTTAATGTGAGAATCAAACTCTAAGCTCCAGATGTTTCTTCCTTAGTGGAATGAAGCTCTCTACTTCTTGTTGTGCTTATATTGAATAGATTTACCAGGCTGGGCATGGTAATTAATACTTAGGGCTCAGATCATTATTCTTTGTAATTCAAGCATTTTGCATAGCAAAAACACCTGATAAACATCACACAGACATTTTGTCAATGCTGTGCACATTTGTGGGTCCCTGCAGGCAAACCTGTACTTGCAGAGTTCACATGGTCATGATTTCATGGGGAACTGCAATTTCATATTTAACCATCTGTACATGGAGACACTATAGTGCCTGAGTACTTCAGATCATGCACAGGGATTGAGGACTGGCATGTTTCACACTTTAAAGTGCCATTATGAATCATAATAGTACAGCATGTATATTTTCTGATTTTGCCATACATCATGCAAATTAAGTGCCCATCGATCCCCATCAACAAGTGACAGATGGGGTATGTTACACCTGATTTGGGTGCCAATTCTGTCTTTCTTTCTTGTAATTCTTCAGGGTGAGACATCATGGTTGAAGAAGGTTCATTGGTGTTTACTAGACTAATGACCAAAAGGGGCATTTTAAGCGTAGCAGTTGAGTTTCCCACATTTGGGGAAATCACAGGGGTCAACCCAACCAAAATGTGTAGTAGAAAAGCCTCACCTTGGGGAAACCACCTTCTTGATCATGGTATTCTCCCTGCCAGGAGAGGATAGTGTTCCTTTCTGAGGACAGACGTGGTGTGAGGAGGAGTCAAATATTTTTCTATATCTCCTCCAAAAGGATTACAGCCGAAGGCATAGGCAGGAAGGCTACAAAAGGACTCAGTAAAGACTGAAGCCTGAAATAGTTTAGCCCAGGCTATCACCAATGTAGCTAGCATACCATGCATGGAGCAACAGTGCTATCAGCATTACAGTAACATGAAGCACTGCAGTCCTGGCCTTCTTGGCCAATGGGCAGATTAGGTTAAAGAACAGGTACCACCTATGTATTGAAAGTGGGCAAGGTAGTAATAAAGTGTGTGTGCATGTGTGCATGTGAGTGGTTGCATGTGTAAATGGATTCACGGTGATGATTGGCTTCAGGTATATATATGGGTGTGTGGGGGGTGGTGAATAAATGACTGTGCCCATGATTGTGACTGAGAGGGGTATTAATGTCTGTGTGTTGGGGGGAGCTGTCAAACCTCCACACTCTTCTAGATTACTGAGCAAATCCTGCAGTATAGGGGGCACAAGATACCAGGCATACTATTTATATCATACCCTAAAGTCACTTAAAAGGTAAGAGAACATGTTTTAATGCACAAAAGACATGGGGCTTGGGGAACACTACACTTCAGGGATACCCTTTATATCATGCCCTAAATGCACTTAAAAAATGTTGAATCCTTGTACCCATGACACTTACAAACAGCTCTTGAGCAGAGTGTTAATCCACTGCACCAGCACTAGATAGCAAAGATACTCCTGAAGTGGGAAGTGTTAAACCTTGCAGAAAGCAGCTTGTCAAGCAGGAGCCTTATCCCTTTACAGTGACTGAGGAGTTATTCTTTCAGCATATTTTCACATAATAAGAATTATTAAACTCTAGTGTATGACATTATTTACTGATTGCAATGGCCCATGAATTACAAGGGACAGGACACATATAAGATGCAACATGAGGAGCCTTTTGTAAAATAAGGGACAGTTGAGAGGGAAAGGGGCTTGTTCTTGTGGAGGGACACTTTGGGAGAAAGCCCAGAGGAGCACTTCATGACACCAGGGAGAATTTTTAAACCATCACTTAGACTCATTGAAAAAGTTAAAAGAACAACAGGGCTACTGTCACAATGCACTTTACAAACAGAAAGAAGAACAAAACTCTAATGTCTAGCCTTATTGACTGAGTGTCGGGATCTGTGATTTATGAGTGCAAGGACAAAAATAAGAAGATACATCAGGGATGTTCTGTCAACTCAGTGATAGGTAGGAGGTATAGTGGTGTGTGTGTGCGTGTGTGTGTGTGCGTGTGTGTGTGTGTGTGTGTGTGTGTGTGCGTGCATATGTAGCCGGCTTTAGGCACCAGCGAACCCTGCAGTTGCCATTGCAAGTTATCTTATCTTGATATTTTGTAACATGTCTGTCGAAACAACAAAAACTAGTAAGGAATCTTGCATATTTAATAAACCAGGTGGATAATAACTCTTATTTATATCTCCTTTAAAATTCAAAGATATCACTGGTTATAGTAACAGTATTTTATCAAGCAGCAGCTTTCACAATTCCATTAAATATTTTACCACTGACTTAGTGCTCCTGGCTTAGATAAACCCTGCTGGTGGACATTCTCTCCACTAAAACTAAAAACATATCCAGCTTTAGGTACCTGCAATACCCATGGCTGCAAGGGGCCCCTATAATCATCCTTGACTGTGTGGGGACCCAACAAAAGCTGCGGCTGATTGGGGAAAAATGAGGTGGAAAAATGTATTAATTTCCTGATTAGGCTGTTTAACCTAAACAAGGCTGTGATATGACTCTGTACTGATCACAGTGCAAACCTTGGAGTTTAAGAGCAGCTGATGCTTCTGATCTTCAGGGATGGATTTCTCATACAGGGAGTTTTATAAATATGGGCAGAAGAGCTAATACTATAACTCCCAGCTTCTTTGCTGAAGAATTCAGCGCAATACCAATAATAGCAAAATAAAGGCTCAAAATCAGGAACATGTTTTAAATATTACTCTAATTCAATTAAAAAGTTAATAGAATAACACATTTTGCATCAACATGCATTTTTTGCTCAATAAGTATAAAACACTAATGTCTGGATTTATTGACTGTCTGTAGTCCTGAATGATTCACAAGCAAATCAATATTTTTTATGAAAGACAGAGAAAAGTTATGAGCAAAATCAGGGAAGGTCTGTGAAACCAATGACAGTGATAGGTTTGCATTACTCCTCATTAAGGTAAATAAAAGTGACTTACACCTGCTACTGTTTAACTGTTAAACAACAGTCACTGATCTGGTGTGCCAGTACCAGTGTTGCACAATGTATTGTTATTTGCCATAATAAGTACAAAACTAGTATTGCTACAGCTTATGCGTGTGTGTGTGTGTGTGTGTGTGTGTGTGTGTGTGTGTGTGTGTGTGTGTGTGTGTGTGTGTGTGTGTGTAAAACGTATCAGTGGTTTTTATCTGTGTGCACACACCTAGTAATGCCAGGACACATACATTATTCTTTTGGGTATCAGTATATTTCAAAAGTGAGGCATAAAATATGTCACAGAACATTTAGACACCTAGATCTAAGAATCTGGGGGGCCCACTTGACATCCTTGACATTGAAGGGGCCCCTCAAAAGCTGTTGCTGATCAGGGAAAATAAGAAAAAGATATATTAATGTGCTGATTACGCTCTTTAACCTGAACAGGCTGTGATATAAACCTGTTAGGATAAAGCTGATAATGGCCTCTGCTCTCAACTGCAACCATGTTGCTACCAGTCCTGCTTGGATATGTGTGTACAGGAAGATGCTGTAGGTTGAGTGTGTGTGTGTGTGTGTGTGTGTGTGTGGGGGGGTATTACTTTAATTTTCATCACAGTCAGACCTTAGAGGTGTGCACATGATGTCATTATAACTTGTGTTTGGGCTCAGGACAGTGTGGTCATTATTTTCTTTTACTTTACTAATGGACCTCAGAGGTGTACAAAGAAGGTTAGTTACTATGGCTTGTGTAAGG
Organism: Protopterus annectens; assembly: GCF_019279795.1. Lineage (NCBI taxonomy): Eukaryota > Metazoa > Chordata > Ceratodontiformes > Protopteridae > Protopterus > Protopterus annectens. The sequence continues at coordinate 335,108,155 of NC_056726.1, forward strand.
TCAGGGTACTATCTAGTAACAACAAAGTAGACTACATTACTGTAGTCATTATTTGTTTCACTTTCCTCACAATCACACTTCAGAAATGCATACAGGTAGCTGCCTTTGGCAGTTTGGGTTGAGGAGTGAGGAGGCATGCTATATATATATATATATATATATATATATATATATATATATATATATATATGTGTGTGTGTGTGTGTGTGTGTATGTTTGTTGCAGTCACTTGAAATACACGACTGTGGCAGTTTGAACTTCTGCTTCATTCCAGCCTAACACCTGAGGGACACTTAGGCAGTCCTTTTTTGGGGGGAGGGGGGTTAGGGAGGCAGGCGATTCCCAGATAGGACTTGTGTAAACAGACAGAACTAGCTTGTTAGTTTACTGTTGCTACAATTTTGTCATCTTTGAACATTAAGTCTTGCATACAACTTATGTTTTTTCTTGAAAGAAAAAAAAATAAGACTGAAATTCTTTTCTTACTCATGTGTTTTTTATTTCCCCACTGGATTAAAAGGTTGGGAAAATGCTCTAAAATATATCCCAGAGCATCTATAATCCCTATGACTTTTGGGCACACCTGGATTATTTGAGTTATTTCCTAAATGGTTATTACTGTGCTATCCTGTTCAGGAAAGGTATGTTGAAAGGATCCAAGGAAAACTAAAGCTGTACAGCAACATAATTTCTTTCGTCAATCATAATTTTTGTCCAAATCATCATTGGTTGAAAAGATTGCGAAAAAAGAAAACAATCTTTAAAATGCACTTCAGAGCACATAGGGAATTATGGTTTCTTGAAAAAGCTGACGACTAAGGCAAAATGTGAGAAAAGGAAGAAAAAAGTAGTGTGCATAGTATGGGGAGCTGTATATGGAGGAAAAACAGGGGAAGACAGAAGGGTTTGTGTGTGTGGGGTGACTGAAACAGTAGGCCTAAGGTGCCATTTCACCTAAGTCCAGACCTGCACATAAAGTTGCTGCAAGGTATCACTGTTGAAACTAAATGCCAGTAACTGTAAACATCCCTTTGTGAGATGGTCCAACATAGTGTGGTACACAGGCCTGTTGTAATGTAAGAGTATTGTAGCTACAGGTCAGTCTGTGTGCACTACTCCTAAAAGTTTACAGCATGAACTAAAATATTGCTTAGGAAGGGTTACAGTGACAAGGTGATACTTGGACTTGAAGTGCTCAGGGGGCACCCCAACTTAACATCTGCTGGAGGCCCTCAAAATGCTAACACAGGCCCTATGTGTGTGTGCGTGTGTGTGTATGTGTTTGAATGCATGCATGTGTGTGGGAGAGTGAATGGAGGTGCTTGTGACAACACGATACATAGACCGCCATGCACTTATGATAATTACAAGTAATTCAAAAAAAAAAAAAAGAAAATTAGCTGAAAATACGATTTTACAGCATTGCGGCTAATATGACTGTGAATCACATTGTCTGCTATCATGGAAACAGTCTCTTTTCACTGCAGCTCTTACCACTGGTGGTAGAGTTCTTTCTTAATCCCTTGAAGTAACTTATTTACCTAGAATTTCAAACAGAATTCTACAGATAAAATCCAGAAAAACAAAAAATGTACATACCTACATCTAAAAATTATGCGCAAAACATTCTAGATACTTAACAGCACATAGGATTCTAAGCACAGCATTCTAAACAGAATTCACAACACTGAATTCTACATAAAGAATATTATACTTAGAATTCTACAGATAAAATTATAAAAATAAATTTTACCGATAGAATTTTACACATAGCACATAGACATCCAAACCAAAAATGTTAGAGATAACATTACAAACGCATAATTATACAGACAAAATAGCAATCACAAAATTCTAGAGATAAAATTCTTAAAAACAAAATCAAGCAAAGACAGCCAAACTGAAACTAAAACAGAAACGGTCACCAAAGCATCACCACGTGATTCCATCTACTGCAGAGAGAAATTGTAGAATAAATGTGGATTACATACTTGCATGCTGATACACGAGCAGGACTAACACATTGGCTAGTATTAAGTCAGTAAAGAAAAAAAAAAGGAAATAAGGAAACTCAAAAAAAGTTGAATTGGAAATATTCTTAAATATTATATTATATATTTAATCATTTTTTTGCTAACTTATTAAAAGCTTTTAGTTTGTCAACATTCTTTCTAATTGTATGTGCTGCAATCTGATTTCCTGATGGAGTTGTGATGGGGTTATTTAAGGAGTGATACAAATAATAGAAATGGTTGAAAAGAGTGCTTTTTTTTTCTGTATCTGTAATACTTGTTTTACATTTAATAAACATGGTTGTCTGAAGCTCCTTATGGACTTTTTTCATTTTAGAGATAAAATTCTCCATATAGGCTTCTAAAAAGTTACTGATACACATTTAATTTTAGATGTATAATTCTACAGATATAATGGCAACTGGAAGTATTTTAGTAAATCAAATCACAGCTGCCTGAGTTCCAACAATTTGCTGCCAATCACTTAAAAATGCAAATGGACATGACCAGCAAGCAAGTTTAACAATAGCTTTTTGCTGAGTTTCACTTTGTCCCTGAAACATGAGTACTGACATACCTTGCATGTCAAAGTATATTACCTCCAAGGCCACAAAAAATATATGTGTTAAGAGTACCTCACATTTAAATGCATAGGTCAGTTTTCAGCTGCAACATCTGAGCTATTAGCAGATGGGATGTGAGCACCTAAAAGGCAACCTATAATTCTAAACAATTTATATTGTAACATCTCCTGCATATTGAAATTAAATTATTAATTAGTGTACCTTTTGTTTCTAATAATTCTAAAGAAAGAATTCCAAAGATTCCCAAGCACAGACTTCTATATCCAGAATTGCAGAGAGAAATCTAAAAGCATAATTCTGGAGCTAGATTCTCATACATAGAATGCTGAACACATAGTTCATCATATTTGATTTCAAAATGAAGTTTTAGATGGGGCGAAGAATAGATGGCCAGATGAGCACAGCACTTTTTCTGAGCTCTATAAAATTAATATACTAGACCGGAATTAGACCAATATATACATTTAAATTTTATAAAATGCAGTTACTAATAGTCTACACTTTAACTTTACAAACTTTGAAGTTTTTATTTCAAACAATTCCTGTCAAATTATTGGAGACTAAACTTGAAGGAAAATGAACAGCTCCAAGTCTTCACAAGCTATTGCTGCACTAAGGAAAGAACTACAGTTGGTGTCTTCCACTCTACAGTTATGACTGAAGATAGATGAAATTAAGTGAGAATACTTCTAAACAAACTGAAGTTTTTCAAACCTTTTTCAACAAGATCAAAATAAAATAATGGAGGGGGCGGAGCCTAGATGGCCAACTGAGAGCAGTGAATTTTGAGAGCTTCATAAACTAGTATAATAATATAGGAAACTTTTATTATTTTCAAGTTTAAAACATCATAAATCTATAGATAAACTACTAAACTATATAAATATCAATTTTGGTGGAGATATACAAAAAGTTTCATGTCAGGTAACTTTGAGATATATTGAGTCACTGAATATGAATACCTCAAGGAATTCTCATCTAGATGCTGCTTTGAAAAAAGAATTGCAATTGATAACATCTACCTTACAGGAACTATATTTGAAGATGGATGGCTTTAAAATGACTTAGAAAACCTAAAATTATATTCTCAAAAACAGACTGATACTCTTAAGGAACTATTACAGCAACACCATACAAAATAACAAATATAGAGACTTCTCTAAATGACATTGAAGGGAGACTCAAAGAGGAAGAATTCCAAAAAGAATTTCTGCTTAAACAGAATACATGGCTGCTGAAAAAAATAGATGACTTAGAAAACTGTGAAAGGAGAAACAACATAAGGATCCTTGGTCTGCCGGAAAACACTGAAGGAGAAGACATTATTTTATTCTTAACAACCTGGATTCCTAAATTTTTAGACTTGAAAGAGGGATCTTTATTTGGAATTGAAAGGGTACATAGAACACTGAGGAAACCTGCTTCTAATGCAACAAATATTCCACCTAGATCCATAGTTATAAAATTTCTTTCATTTCTGGACAAGGAATTAATATTAAAATCTGCTTGGAGAAAATCACCCTTAAAATACAATCAAAGCCTGATAAGGTTTGACAACGATTATTCTTCCAGAATACTAGAACAAAGGAGAAAAGTCTGGCCAATACTGTTGAAACAAAACAACATTAAAGCACAGTTGGCCTTTCCAGCCAAGATAAAAATACTTTTTGCCAATGAGATGAGAACCTTTAATGACTTAAAAGAAGCTACTACATTCATCAAAAACAACAACATAGTGCCTATCCCAGATGAAATGGAATGGATGGCCCCTACTCTTAAAAGAATAAAAGAAACAAATCCTTGGACTGATGCTAGAAAGAAGAAGCAAAAAAATTGATTCCAAGATAGCTGTCCCAAAAAAATAACTCTTACAACTACATCTCTCAAAGTATCAGCTGATATGGCACATCACGTGTCATCTGTTTTTATTTTAAAAAAAGAGTGTTTCTTAAACAACTGAGAAACACTAATGATTTATTTAGAATGCTCAAAGAGTCCAATAATTCTTCACAAACAAAGGTAGGTCAAGATTTTACATTATATGTAAGCCAAACAAAGCAACATATAATACAAACATATAAGTTTCTATTCACCTACTTGAACTTAACAAATACTTATCTTGTTCATTTTTTATTTTACTTATAATAATTCATGAAATTAATTAACTAATTCAACAAGGTACCATTCATCAGAGTTCAGACGCAAATGTAATAAATGTACATTATATATAATAGCAGCAACAGTAGAGTGTTTTGAAAACAAATGTTCTCATGGAGACTAATGTCTTCTTCAGTTAAAGTGTGACTTAGACATGTCATGTATATCCTGGTTAAATAATTGTAGCAAGCTCTTAGTACAAATATCATCATTATTCTGTCTAAATATAGTTGATATCAATTATGGCAGGTATCACAGCTATGAGTGCTGTTTGATCAATCCTGATATGGTGTGCATGGATGCAGCTGTGTCTGGCAGCTAGTATAAATGTCATTATTATTCTGTCTAAACATAAAAAATATCAATTATGGCAGGTATCATAGCTTTGAGTGATGTTTAAGCCTGACATGGTATGTGTGGATGCAGCTGTGTCTGGCAGCTGTTGTATGTTGTCATTTTCATCTCCGGGAAGCTGTGGACTGTGGCTTCTGATCGAGGTTTACTGATGCTTGTGTATTAGGAAGAGACAGTTGGTGTTTTAGCCTGGATCCAAGAGAAGGAGGCAGATAAAAATGTGATTTGGGATATTTTAGCAGAGAATAGTTTGTTTATACATCTGTTGAGTGAGGGGTGAGAAGGCTGGAAGAATGTGTTATCTCTTGTTGTGGCAGCTTGTTGGGAGGTTTTTTTTATCTGTTTGCTCTCCGTTCTTTTTCTGGCTACTGCCTCACTGAAAGGGAGGGAATTTAGTCTTGAAGTTGCAGTGAAGTGAAGCTTTGCTTCAGGTACATCGTGAGACTCTGGTATACAGTACACAGACACACTAACAGAAACATATGCTCACAGATTGCTATGGTAACAGAGACAGAGTGACAATAACGCTTAACAGCTCTGAGGAGCCTCCAAGATTATTCTCGACAATGAAGTTTTGGTTTAAAAAAAAAAAAAAAAAAAATATATATATATATATATATATATATATATATATATATATATATATATTGATAAAAAACTAAAAGGGCTGTTTTAAACCACATGTGCACATATTGATGGTCTCTCAGCACTTTGTTTAGCTCATTAAGTTGATTATTGATAAAAAAAAATAATAAGCGCAATTTTATATAAAAAATGTATTTTGGTCCAAACACATTAAGGACTTACATAAGAGTGGAAGTCTGAGTTATTGTGAAGGACTAAGAGCACTTAGTCTTGTGCAATACCCTTTGCAGTGGTCTGGGAGATGAGCTTGCTCAGACGTATTGGGCATATGGGGATAGCTGATTCTAGGGCTATTTGGGGTTGCCGGGAAGTGCTAGAAAGTCATCAGATTTCCTTTGTGGAAATATCTGTGGGAATGGAAGGTGTGTTGAGTGGTTCACTGTCAGAGTGGCCACTGCATGGAACAGGCTGGTAAAATGGAACAGGACTAATATTGGTTTGGATATTTTAAGAACAGCCTGGATACATGCCACATGAATTAATGAATTGTATTCTGGCAAAACTGGATGGGCAATGTTGCCCGTGCTTGAAGTACTGATATGTGTGCATGTAAGGATGGAAATATAACAAATAAGAAACTAGAAGGGTCTCATAATTTAAAGTCTATGGACTGTATAAACATGTTTGGAAGGAGCTAATAATAAGAATAAGTATTACAGCTTGTGGTCTCTCAAATAACTAAGCAACAGCCAAATAAAAAAAAAAAAACAAAATAGTTATACAATGTATGATTTTAGTAAATCTAGACATACAATATATAATTGTCATATAAGATAAAGCAGTCTGCTGAATTTAGATATTAAAGACATGATTTAATAACATGGGCTTGTGTATAATAACACTACTGTCTTAACTTGCCATAAATGACATACACTACATTGAACATCAAGGGGAAGCATGATGATTTTCTTATATAAGTAAATATGCATAACAAGCCATATAATTGCTTTAACTTGAATTGTAGTTTTTGTAATCCATCTTGACCATATATAATACTTAAGTGATTACCAAGGAACATTTATACATGACATCAAACTGACAAAGTTGTTTAAGAGAAACAATAGAAGCCTGAACTTGAAATGTCACAGAATGTAACAATCATATTCTGAACAAATATTATTAAATTGACAATAGACACTCAGTTTAATAACATGGGCTTGTGTATAATAATACTACTGTTTTAACTTGTCATAAATGACATACACTATATTGAACATCAAGGGGAAGCATGATGATTTTCTCATATAAGTAAATGTGCACAACAAGTCATATAATTGCTTTAACTTGAATTGTGGTTTTGTAACCCATGATGACTATACATAATACTTAAGCTGTTACCAAGGTAACTAATGTTTTATACATGACATCAAACTGACAAAGTTGTTCAAGGGGAACAATAGAAGCTGAACTAGGAATGTCATAGAATGTAACAATCACATTTTGAACAAATAGTATTAAATTGACAATAATCACTCAGTTTAACCTTTGCTGGTTATACAAAATAGAATGTTGCCATTTAAATCTAAAAACATTCAGCATATACCATAAAATGGCAATTTATGAATCTGGAAAGGGAACTTCTAATCATTAATCACAATAAGTGAATTTGTTGTTTTTAACCTATAATTTCACTCATTTTATAATAAGAAATGACAGATATGAAAATCCTTATGTGTAGGAAATAGGGAGAAGAGGGATGCACTGATAATTAAAATGCACTAACTTTCATCAATGTTCACATAAAACAAACTTGATGCTTTAAGTAAGTTAGCAACAAACAAAGTGATTACTTAAATGCTGGCAAACAATGAAATATAACTTCTGATATATCCAGTAAAATACATTGTATTATAAACATTAGGTATGAATATCATTACCATATATTTATATGAAGTAATAAGTTTTGAAAGACTTCATCAATAAGGGTGAATATGTTAAATAACTGTGTGCTATAATCTTTTACTGAGGTTTTATATATGATACATCCTACTTTACTATGATTGAATTGCTTGTCATCTATCTTTCATGTAAATATTAATTGCTTATGCAATAAGTAGACATTTATATTGTAGTAGAATTCTGTCTAATCTACAACAGTACTATATCTGTTCAAAATAATATAAATATTGCTTATTTCTATAAGAAATATTCTCTATATGATAATTCAATTTATGGAGCTCAGATATTCTGGATTGTCAAGGTATGAGTGATAATCTGATGGACTTGGTTTATCCATCAAATTAGGAATGATTTTCATTCCATGGCTAGTGCGGATCTTAGTTTTGTTAATATTTATTCATTTAAATTTATTTCACAAACATATTTTAGCATGCCTAACCAAAACATTATTTTATTGATAAACACTCAAAATATAAAACAGATAATTTCCTTTAAAAGTTCAAACATATACTTTATAGTTACCAGAGGAAAATGTTTAATAGTCACAATAAAACAAAACATGCATAGTCTAAATAACCTAAGATGGATTTAACTTTATTATCTTTAAATACCAATGGTTTAAACAATTCTAGCAAGAGATCAAATCTACTGAGATATTTAAAACTGAACAAAGCACAAATTGTCTTCCTTCAAGAAACTCATTTCAAAACAAATGACAATAATGAATGGAATCCTAAGGAATATATGATATTGGCTCAATCCACTTATAAGATAAAGACAAAAGGGGTAACAATTTTATGGAAAACAAATGTGATTAATCCAGAAATCATTTATAAGTATGAAGATAAAGAAGATTATGGCATTAGTAACAGTTAAATATGTTTTTTGTTGTTGTTGTTTGTCTTTCGGCTTTTCCCGGTTAGGGGTCACCACAGCGTAACTCTGGTCCGCTAATGACTGGCAGTTGTTTTTTTTATGGTGTCGAGTTGCCAGCCTGATGCCCAACCTTCAACGAAGGCATTCCCATTCAACGCATGTCTTTCGAATGCCCACTCAACCATGGGGAGGAAATGTAGACTCCACACAGAAGGCACTCCCAACCCAAGCCGAGAATCGAACGAGAGAACCTCTTGCTGTGAGGCAACAACACTACTGCTGCACCACCGCAGAAGTAACAGTTAAATATAATAACAGAATATGGACTCTACCCAATCTATACTGGTTCCCAGACATTGGAACAGGAACTGTTAAAACACACTTGGATTTCATTTCCAATAATTCTAAAGGCAACTTAATATTAGGAGGAGATTTTAACTTTATATTTAATATTTCTGAAACTACAAATAAAAGACTGTTTCATACATTTGCTGTATAAAAATCTTTAAACAAGTGGGTAGAATTCATTTCATCTTGTAGATGCTTTCAAATTTAAAGAAGATAAATCTTTGTTGCTTTCTCGCCAAGATCACAGATTTGGTACCCAAACTACAATAGATAAAATATTTGCTGCCCCATGACTTACACTCTAAAATCATTAATTTCTCAATCACTTCCTGCCCCTTTTCAGACCACAGTTCATTGATACTAAAACTTCAAAAATGGCTATAAACCATTACTCTTTAACTCCAGAATTCCAGCATATATAACTAAAATTAAATAGTTCAAACCCTGGTTATTATCTTAATTACAGTTCTTTTTAGATATTAATTACACCACAGAGAGAAATAAAATAATGATATGGGATTCATTAAAAGCTTACTTATATGGTAAAACCCTAACTTGGTATAAAAAAGTCAGACAATGGGATTCTGAATTATTAGATCTACAATCCAAACTTTTGTCAGTAAAAGCTGAAGAAAATCAACATTATTTGGAGATGAAAAAGAAAGTAGAAGTATTAAACAATAAATACAACAAAATTTGAACACATAAAACTAGCTTAGCTTTAGAAAAACTAAAAATTAATACCTTGTCCACGTCTCCCAAATATCTACATAATTTATCCACAAGAATCAAAATACAATCAAAAGCTAATAACATTAAAAGTATCTTCCATGAAAAGAAAGGGAAAAATGTCACGGATATAGATAGCATTCTTGATGCCTGAAGAAATCACTATAGGGAACATTTCCAAAAAGAAAATATACATATCAATCAATTAAATCTAGATGTAAAATGTTCCAATATAAAAAAAACATACCAGAAAAATTAAAACTAGATCTGCAAGCACCAATATCCTGCAAATAAATTATAGATACAGTAAAAGACGGTAAAAATAATAAAGCTCCACGTATAGATGGCATAATTATGGAAATATATAAACTTTTTCCTTCAAAGATACTATCCCTCTTCTATAAAACTCTGTTAGAAATTCAGTCACAAGCTTCAATACCACCTTCTTGGAGATATTCCTTAATCACATCAATCATAAAGGAAAACAAATCCCCAAACCTCTGTAACTCATATAGACCTGTCATTATTAAATAATGACTATAAAATATTTATGACAATATTAACTAACAGAATGAAATTACCACTATCCAAAATAATAAATAATGATCAAACTGGATTTATATATCATAGACACACACATGCCAATGTTGTTGTTTGTCTTTCGGCTTTTCCTGGTTAGGGGTCACCACAGTGGAACTCCTGTCCGCTAATGATTGGCAGTAGATTTTTATGGTGGTGAGTTGCCAGCTCAATGCCCAACCTTCAACAAAGGCACACCCATTCACGCATGTCTTTTGAAATGCCACTCGACCATGGGAAGGACATGCAGACTCCGCACAGAAGGCACTCCCCGCACTCCAGCTGAGAATTGAACGAAAGAACCTCTTGCTGTAAGGCAACAATGCTACTGCTGCACCACCGCAGATTATAGACACACACCTGACAATATTAAAAGGATAATTTCTCTTATAGATTATGTTAATAAAGAAAAGAAACACTCATAATTGGATTACATATAGAGAAAGCCTTTAATTCCCTAAATTGGGACTATTTATTCAAAATCCTAAAGGTATTTGAATTTCCTGCATCCTTTGTTCATCTCCTAAAGGATATATATATATATATATATATATATATATATATATATATATATATATACAAATAATTTAGCCTATGTCAAGTTAGGTCCTTTTACCTCTGAATCTATACATATAACAAAAGTCACTAAACGAGGATGTCCCATGTCACCATTTCTATTTGCTCTGTCTATTGAAATATTGTCAGATTCGATTAGTAACAATATAAAAGTCAAAGGAATGGAGACTTATGAACAATACAATTCTAAAGTAATACTATTTGCTGATGACATATTCCTAACATTATCTAATACAAAAGAGACATTAGAAGAATTAGATATATTAATTGACAAATTTCATATGACTTCAGGACTCCATTTCAATAAATCAAAATCAAAATTTTTATTTTTAAATAAAAAAAAGAACTGCAGACTAAAGTGATTCACATCATAGGCAAGCAAGACTCTACCTTAAAATAGCTAGGAATTGAGTTATGTGAGGATAATAATGAATGAGTCTCAAAAAACTACAATAATATCATCAATACAATTAAAATATCTATGGAAAAATGGAATAAAATAATATTAACATTTGAAGATAGACTACAATTAATAAAAATGTTTTTACTGCCTAAGATCCTATATATAGCCTTGGCAATACAACTGTTACCAGAAAGGAATATACTTAAATAAATAAATTCATGTCTAATAACATTTTTATGGTTTTCCAAAAGAAACAGAATAGCTTTAATACATCATATCAGACTATGGAAACAGGGAGGATTAAACTTTCCTGATATAGAAACATATATAAAAGTGTCAGTATCTAAAATAATCTCAGATTGGACAAGTCCAAATTACTCTGCAAATTGGAAAGAATTGCTAAATGTAATATCAATAAATGAATTTGATTTACAAACAAAATTTCAAATAACAGATAAAAACAATCTGCCATGGCACATTTTATGTATTAGTATGCAACATAACATAACCAAACCAACTAAATCTCATATGATTAATTATTACATTGACTCATTTAGGAAAATTATTAATGGAAATATAGATTTAAAAATCTGGTTTGATCTTTTAACACCATTTATAGTCACAAAGAACTTTCCATATAAAATATATAGAGAAATTATTAATTCCTGGGAACAGAAAGGATTTGTCGGCTCCAATGTATCAAAGAACTAAAAGTTTTAGATATACAAGTAATAAAAACAACATACAAAATTCCACAACATGACTGGTTAACTTTACAGCGTATTCTGGCATATTCACAAGATTTAAGTAGAATAATTAACAATTCTTCATTTAAAGAAATACCTAAATTTACGAAATACATATATGAAATCAGATATAATGACTTTGACATGGGAAACCGTATTTCAAAATTTTACAAACTATTGATAAACTATAAAACAACACCCAAAACCTCATATTGGAAATATATAACAAAAGGACACTCAATACAGTTAACTGAAGATATTAAAACAAATATCTTATTATCAATAAAATATGCATCCTTTACACAATACTGGAAAGTTTTTCATTGGAAATGCTTGCACAGAGCATTCTTAACCCCAGACAGAATCAGTAAAATTAGTTCTTCCATAAAAGGAATATGTTGGAGATGCGACCAAGTACAGAATGCAGACTGGAACCACATTTTCTTTGATTGTGTTAAAATTAAGCCATTTTAGCATGGTAATAATAACTTTCTACAAGCTTTATTTAATGACTCATTTTATTTGACTAAAGCTCTTGTATTATTAAATGTGAATGAATGTCCTCATTTGAATAGGTCAACCATGTATCTAGTATGGACTATACTTGCAATTTCAAGTAAGTGTATAACAAGAAGATGGAATACAAACACACTACCAACTTTGGAAGCCTTCTACAGCCTACTGAAGACCACAACATTATTGTAAATTAAAATTAAAGAACTAAGAGTTTGTCCAAAGCCATTTATCAACAATCCTTGGGGAAAAGTCTTATTGTTGATTGACACTATACACTAATTGATCAGTCACTCTGATAATGGATTGGACATACTTATAAAGTAACCGTATACATTAATATCTGTTATAGTGTCAGGCCAATGTAAATTGTGTACATACCTATTTAAGATGTTGTGTATGAATTCTATGGAATTCATTCAAATGTATTTGAAAAACAAATTTGAGGAAAAATAAAATAAAATAATGGACATGGAGACAGCCATAACCAACATAGATGGAAGATTAAAGGGGGATGAACTGCACACATAATTTCTTCTCAGACAAAATACATAGATAATGAATAAAATTGATGATCTTGAAAATTGGGAGAGAAGATGCAATATTCATATTTTCAGAGTACCAGAGAAATCAGAAGGTGAGAACATGATTTTATTTTTGAATAATTGGATTCACAAAATTTTAGACTTACAAGAAGGGCTATTGTTTGGTATAGAAAGAGCTCACAGGGCAACTGTTAAGCCAGTGCCCACATCCTCCACACACCACCAAGATCTATTGTTGTAAAATTTCTTACCTTGATAAGGAACTAGTGTTAAAACAGCTTGGAGGAAAGCCACATTAAAATTTAACCAACACTCCATCAGTTTTGACTGTGGCTACTCTGTGAGAATTCTGGAAATGATGAAGAAATGTTGGCCAATGGTTAAACATCTGAAACAAAACAAAATTAGAGCCCAAATTTTGTATCCATCAAAAATCAAAAATCCACCTCTCTTCTTGACAAGAACCTTTAACAAACTGGATAAAGCTATCTCCTTTGTAACAAACAGTAATTTAACAACCATTCCAGAGGATATGGACTTTTCCCTGTCTTCTTCAAAAAGAACATATGTGAAAAAAAAACAGATGGAATGAGATCAAAAAGAAGAAACAAAAAAACTGAGATTTCAGCTGCCACAGCAAATTCATCTCTCAAAGAATCAACTGGTAAATAAATAAACCTTTATCTGATTGTTAGTGATTAATGTTTCTTAATCTATGCTTACTGCACCATTGTGGTAATTCATGCTTTTTAAATATCATTTAGCAGAGAGTAAATAATTAACTTGCAATAATAATATTAAGGAATTGTTTAAAAAAAGTTTAATCTCATTGCATGCTGAGTTAATTTATAGCTAAAAAGGAAAAAAAATGAGATGATTTCTAGACAAGGCACTGTTTGTAAATCTAATGTATGCAGCTGCTTCTTTAAGTGAGGTGGGGAGGGCTCCATGCTGCGTACATGTAAAAGTCTTTCTTAAAATACCAACTACATAATATAAAAAGCCACAATAACCTAATTAATTACATTATATACTTTTTTTCATTTATTTAACCTCAAATGCTCAATGTAATGTTTTATCAATGCCAGAGCATCTGTTAGACTGTGTAAAACCAGGAAACAGCTGTGAGTAAACTTGACACCATTTTTAGCTTTATTTTTTTCCTTTTTTTACCTCACTAAGCCATTTTTTACTCAAAGAATGTTGTTTAAATTTGAGGTGAAGCTTTTTCTTACCTCAAGATGACCTTTGAGCCATTTTTAAACAGAGCTGTCTTTTCTGGTGCTTTGAGAATCTTTTGGTCCATTCTGCTATGTTGCACCCTACAGGAAGTATAGTGAACAGTATTAGAAATGTACCCTTAGCTTCAAGCTTTTTAATTACAGCTGAAAAAACCTGGACTGCTTCATTTAAATAAGTTAGATTCTTGTACTTATATAAAAAAGCTACTAATTTTAAGTTAATGTTTAGATATTGGAAAATAACAGTTCAATATGTTTAATAATTTAAGTTAAAGCTGACTGAAACATGTGTAAGCCTAAATCAGTCCAGACTTAGAAACATAAAAATACACACAATTTAATGTCTCTAGTAGTATTTCTTGGTTATGTAATACCTGAAGACAGCAAACTGTACAAGCTTTTGAGAACATTTTGTTATAACTGTATCCTCAAGCTTCAGTGCCAAGGAAGTTTTATTAGACTGAAGACAATTACAGAGTATTTGTACAACAGAACCTGGTTAACAGCTTTTTCATATTGCTGCATAAGTCTAAAGGGTTTATATGGGTGCCATCTAATAACACTTTTTGGCAAGAAGGTGTTGTAGCTCTGCTAGTTGTAGGCATTAAGGCAGTTACATAAAAAAATCACATGCATCATTACTATGGGAACAAGCACATGTGTGAGATAGTCCTGGATGCCACTCTCCAACAGCACTTCTCAGAAGTTTTGCTGACAGCTCTTAAGGTGAATAAGCACACAGTTAAATGTGATTATGATACTGTAGATAGCTGCACTAAGATGGTGGCATCAGGTCCAGTCCAGTTGGCAGAATTTGGCTAGATAGAAGCTTATATAAATGTAAGAATCTTGAACAAGAGAAACTTCTAAGAATCATCTCTCTTTTATAAGGTAGAAAAGTGTAAACAACCTGATTTAACATAGATTAAAAATACATGAGTTGATATTTAAAGTGTCTGGTGGTAATCTTAAAAACTACCAGCGTCGTTATATCAATACAACCTAGTTAATGATAAGATTATTTTTCTTAATGAACATATAATTTGCATCTCTATTATAAAGTCTGTTGGAGTTTCTCTCTTATATGTAAAATATTTAAACTGAGATAGTTTAGAAAGGAAGAGCAAGTTAAGAAGACCTTGCAGAAGTAAAAGAAATAATAAACAGATGCAAAATGAATGGTTAGAATATAACGCATAATAAATTATTTGCATCTATATAGAAGATAAAATAGAGTGTAATATTAAGAAGTCTGTTGTATTAATATAGGAAATGTAATAATCATCACTGACTCATATTTAATAATGCTTAGTAACTATATGATGCCTCATTATTACCGCTATAAGAACAGCCTATATGAAGTATTTCACTGAGGTATTTCACTGATGTAGTTGTAAATCCCATTAATGTTAAACTAAGAGAAATCGTTGGGACTTTTTATTCTTACATTTAGCTCTTGCTTGATTAGGGCAATATAGATGAACAAAAGATTAAAATTTTGATGAACTATGCTCATGCAATCATTTATGCATTTTTATATACACATTGCACTGTTCCAAAGATTTTTACACGTTGTTGGTTAACTAACATATTTTTAAATACTAAATGAAAGATTTACAGTTGGACTGACATAAACTCTAACTAGATTTAAATGTCTGAGCCAGACTATAGGCTCCTTTGATGTTCATTACTATTGTGCACAATACTTTCTAATATATGTGCATGAATCTTTTGGATATATATATCATAAAAGGGGTGCCTAACTCCCTTTTACCTGTTTATTTTTGGATAACATAATTAAATATTAAATCTTATTGACTCAAGCTAATAGATAAATATTTAGCACTTATTTTTAAACTCATTTGATCTCATACAGTATTTCATGTTAAAGATAAGAGCATCCGGTATTATATATGTAACTTATGATGCTAATATATGTGCAGTTCTCCTTTTTCCTCACTGTATTTTAATAACTTATTGGACACTTTTCAGTCAATTGTAGGTTTAAAATACAAGTCTCTCTACTAGTACATTTTAGAGCTGATTGGTATGTTCATGATGGTTTGTTAAAGCAGTTTGATTTTATGTCATCTTTCAAACTGGGAGTTTTTTTTAATTCCATGTATGTATTGGGGAAATACACTAGTTGTTTCTTTATTTGTTAATATGATTTATTGTTTCTTTGTGCATGCAGACCTGATTTTAATACACTTCACATCTCATTCTCAGTCATAATTCTTGCAAACATGTCACTTATACAAATTAAAGCTTGGAAGTCTAAAATTGTAATTGAATGCTTTGAGATAATAAAATCAATTATTACTGACCATTGGATAAACTACTCGTATGACTCACCATGTCTTTCTGTTTAGCCTCTCTTAATATAAATGACATTAATTCAAAGAAGAGATTAAACCTTTTAAGATACCATAAATTAAACAAACCACAAATAGTATAACTGCAGGAAACCCATTTTAAAAATACAGAGAAGGATGTTTGGGAACCAAACACTTATACTATACTAACCTATGCTTCATTTAAGTCTAAAAGGAGAGGAGTGATGATCCTATGGAAGAATAATATGATCTACCCTCAAATATTAGACAAGCATGAAGACCCCAAGGGACTACTAGCTATCACTATCCTAAATTTTAATCATAGAATTTGAATGCTTGCTAACCTTTATTGGTTCCCAGGATTGGGTGCTTCAACTGCCAAACAACATCTCAATTTTATTGATAGTATATCAAAAGAGAATCTTATTCTAAGGGGTGATTTTAACTGTTTAATATATAATTCGAATACAAGTAGCCACCCAGTTAGACTAACATCCACTGCTAAAATTCTTAACAAATTGATGCATTTGCATAATCTGTACAATACATATAACTCTACAAATAACAAATCACTCTGTTCTACACACACTGACCATAGATTTAAAACTCAAACCAGAATAGATAAAGACCTTACCTCCTTTATCAGATCTTGATGGTCTTATGCTAGATATACAAACGGACTTCATGAAATTAAATACTATTTCTAGAATTCCTGCTTATATCACCAAACTAAAAAACTTTAAACCTTGGTTACTATCAGAATTAAACTTCTTCTTAGAGACAAATAATAACTCTGAAACAAACATTATCATGGTTTGGGATGCTGTAAAAGCATATATTTATGGTAAAACTATAGTTTGGCATAAGAAAAAAACTCAAAGAATGGGAATTGGAACTACAGAACCTACAATCCCAATTAGCCTACATGAGATCTAGGTCATCACAATCAAACTCAATTAACAAAAAATAAATAGATGCATTAAACAAGAAATATATACATATTTTGGAACATAAAACAAGCTTAGCATTAGAAAACATGAAATCAAATTCTTATGCCTTTACTCCCAAACACATGCACAATTTGTCATTAAGAGCAAAATTATATTCCAAGGTAAATAATATCTTAAATCTTATATCTTAAAATTATTACATGAAGGTTCTAAGAAAGTTTCTGATATCAGAGATATATTAAAAGCCTTTAGATATCATTTTACCAAACATTATAACTCTGATAATATAGATAAAAATATTACTGCCCAAGAATTAACCACTTTAAATTTAAAGGCCACCCCAGAAAAGCTTAGTACAACTCTCAGGAAACAATTAACTCTAAATGAAATCAAAAATGAAATCAAAAACTTTAAACCTACCAAGGCTCCTGGCATAGATGACATTATAGCAGAGATTTATAAGCTTTTTTCAGATTTAATTATATCTTTACTTCAAAACACCCTGGTTGAAGTACAAAATAAAAATGTGATCCCTCCCTCTTGGAGATACTGCTTGATTGCCTCTATTCTTAAATCCAACAAAGATCCCCAGCTATGTAAATCATATAGACCAATTTCCTTATTAAATAATGACTACAAAATTATTATGTCTATATTTGTGGACAAAACAAAGGTTTCACTCTCACAATTAGTTCATAATGACCAAACTGTATTTATTCCTAAAAGGCACACACAAGATAATATCAAAAGAATATTAACATTAATAGAATTCTTAAACAAAGAAAATTAAGAAGCTTTGTTGGTGAGTTGAGACATAGAAGAAGCATTTGACTTCATAAATTGGGATTTTTTTTGTTTGGAACACTAAAAGCATTCTTGTTTCTAGTATCTTTTTTCTCCATGATAAAGGCTATTTATAAAGATAGTTTGGCATATGTCAAATTAGGCCCTTTACTTCAATGTGCATCCCCATAAGCAAAGGCACAAACAAGGTTGCCCTTTATCCCCAATATGATTTGCCCTTGTCATAGAAATGTTAGCATCATCAATAAGAAATAATCAAGAAATCAAAGGTATTAATATATATTTAATCAATGCAATTCTAAAATAATGGTATTTGCGGATGATATTCTTCTTACCTTACTTAAGTCAAATAAAGAATTATTAGAACTAGACACAATAATAAATTACTTAAAAAAACTCAGGCCTAATAAGCAAAGTTATGCTTAACAACAAAGGGAAATCTCAACTAGTTAACCAAAACATCATTGGGGAACAAGTTAATACACTAAATTATCTAGGGATAACCTGATGCAAAAACATGGAAAAAAACAAGAGAAACAAATTATAAAAACATAATATCTCAGGTAAATACATA
This sequence comes from Protopterus annectens, assembly GCF_019279795.1. Classification (NCBI taxonomy): domain Eukaryota; kingdom Metazoa; phylum Chordata; order Ceratodontiformes; family Protopteridae; genus Protopterus; species Protopterus annectens. The sequence continues at coordinate 335,127,026 of NC_056726.1, forward strand.
TATAAGCAACTGGAACAACATGTTTTTCTCATTCGAGGACAGAACTGCAATTGTTAAAAATGATTCTCCTTCCAAAAATGTTATATATGGCTCTCACTCTAAACACCAATCCTGGAAATAATTATATTAAACTCATAAATAAAATTTTATTAAACTTCCTATGGTACCGGAACAAAAATAGGATTGCACATATGCACCATATTAGATCTTGGGATGGTGGTGATTCCCTGATTTGCTATATCAAGTCATCATTATTTAAAAGTATATTAAATTGGATCGATCCAAATTACAACTCACATTGGAAAGATCTCCATATAGCTATAATACAGAATAAAAACTCACAGTCATGTAAAATTCCTTCCAAACATCCTTCTAATAGGTTCTGGTTTCTTCTTCATCACACTATTCAATATAATGTGACAAAACCTGTGAAACTAAACTATCTAAATAATATTATTAACAACTTTATAAAAATAGTATACTCTAATGCAGATATCAAATCCTGGTTTGACCTAATAACCACTTTAAAATCATAAAAAACTTCCCTGATAAGCTTCTTAGTAACATTTTAATGAATTGAATACTAAAAATCGTATTTGTTGGAAACAATGTATTAAAGATTTGGAAACCATACAACTTTAGCAAATGATAAAAGACTATAACCTATGACTGCAAGATTGGTTATTACTACAAAGTGTAATTGCTCATTTATTTATTTCAGTTGATGACTGGAGAAGTCCACTGGGCCAAGAAGAGCTTGTTTTTCAGTGGAGGCCCAAGGAGAAAAGCTCCAATAACAAATTACAAATTACAAACATGTAAATTACAAATATATATGAAAAGCAGTATGATCAGTTACATCAAGCTGAGAATGCAGTGTATAACATATGAGGCATAATTCTTATAATACATGCAAGGAAATACAGATAACAGGACAGTGGTGAAAGGTTTTGTATGTACACTGTTAGAATACATATTAGATGTTATAAAATCACAATTTTAGATATAAGAAGATCAAACAAGATTAGCCACAGCTAGGTTATTCTGAAGACTTATGCAGAATTATTCAGAACTCTTCATATTTAGATCAACCTCCTTTAATCACACTCATATCTGAAGTATTATTTAATGACCAAAAATTTGATACTGTAGTATCCAAATTATATGGTATTTTCTTAAATTACAGGTCCATTTTAACAACTAAGCAATGGAACACATTGACTAAAGGCTGATCACAAATCCCCAGATTTACTATCATTCTGTGCAGGACTAGCTTAGTTCTGCATGGAAGCGGCCATTTAGGAGCAGGACGGCAGTGTGCCATGCATATTAATGAAGGCACACTGCCTGAGCTCTTAATCTTACACAGAGTGTGTAAGAGTGCAGGGGCATGTCTGAGAGCAGAATATACATGCCCCTGTAATGACAAGTCCTAAAAGAATGAGTGAGACTGCTCATAGGTGTATGCATAGCCTCAGCAACATCCCCCCTCGTGTACAAGAGCAATAGATTAAACAACAAATATAAAGATTTTTTTTTCTGAAACAGATGAAATTTAACTGTAGGTGTGCAGATTTGCCCATCGCTTAGCTACTGTTAATGCAGCTTAAATGGCAGAAGAAGATAAAAAGCAAGATATATGTAAATTAAGCAGTACAGCAATAGTGTAGTGAGCAGAGCATTCACCTTATGAGCGGTCATTCCTGGTTCGTGTCCCACTGCAATCCATTCCATTTTCCATGTCAAATCACTTTATGACCAATATTTTTAGTTGCATAATTTACTAAATAACATATATTTATGAACTGGAGTACTGCATTAAATGTAGATTTGAGGTGTCAGTGTCATACTGTAGCAAAGTCCACAGACAATCACATGTGCCCCATACAGTATATGTACACAGGAATCAGAGATACAAATGGAAGGTAAAATGTGTAATGAATGATAACTGCATACAGCTTCCAAATCCCCCACCTTCCCAAGAGCCATTAGACATTACTATCTAAATTAATGCAGTGATAAGCAGGAGTAAACACTAGAAAGCAAGTGTAAACACTATTAAACACTAGTAAGCAGGTTTAAGCCCATTTGCACAGGGGTAAACAATGCGCACACAGGTTAAGCAATATTGAAGCTAACTCTCTGTAAGCATATTTAACTGGAGGTTAGTATTGCTTACACTCATGCAAACCCACGCAAACCTGCTTACAAGTGCTTAAAAGTGCCTTAATCACTCTGTATGTAACAGCCGCTGTTCTGGCCAGAAACAAATTAAACAGCCTTTGCAGGTCTTGAACCCAGGACCCTGTAGACTATAGTCACAGTAGTTAACCACTAAGCCATCACAGAAGTACATAAGATTGAGGTATCACCAAACAAATCCTCACTATAGGAAAATCAAACTGAACATGTGAAAGGAATCTATATACAGTCTGATGTTCTATAACCTACTACATAACATAAATATGTGAACTGGAGTACTGCAGTAAGCCCAGATGTGAGGTGTAATTGTAATAAAGTGTTGAAGTCCCCTAATAAACACAAGGACCCTATAGAGTGTGATACCAGACACATATATAACATGTCATGGCAAGATTCCTTGTCAAAGACCATGAGCAGAGACTGCTGCAGGGCCAGTACCAGAGTTCCCAATATAAAGCGGAAGCCAGGGACCATCTCGCCTGTGACCTCACCAGTGCCACTGGTATACCCCGAACTGGTGAGCAGGTCAGGCATCACTATGCTGGCCAGAAGTGGTGAAAGGGGGAATCTCTTGGATCAGTGGAAACAAGAGACTAGGAGTACAGGGGAGGTCCCAACTGTGTGTAAGTATCACTCCATTGCCTGTTTAATAATTGCCAGCTCATGTATAGTATGGATAGGTATGGCTAAATATTCCTCTTATGTCCTTCACAGTGGCAAGTGAGTGGGCTGCAAACCAGGAGGCCCATGGGCGTCGCTTGGGGAGGTTGCAATGTGAGGCAGGTTAGTAATACTCTTGCTTGTACTGCAATTGGAAATAAATAACTAATAAAAGTATTAGTAAGTTAATTACCTGTATAAAACCTGTATGGTTTAAGGCAAGTACTGCATACACCAGAGAATATAGCAGGAAGAGTCTCATATAGGTTGTATGTAAATAAAAGCATAATAGCCTGACAATGAAGGTCTAACTCCTGGACTGCATGTGTTTACTCTGGTATCATATGGTAATGTAGATTTGCAATCACTTAATAGTACTGTTGTATTAAGCACTGTTACCCACACTGTGCAACATAAATAAAATGTATAGGAATGTCTGCATATGACTGGTGTAATCTCCAGAGGACATTAAGTACAACTGAGAGAGACATAGACAGAAAACAGTAAAAAGACAGACTACAAAATCCAAATAGCACACACAACTGAGACGTGAACTGTTGTATTTTTAGCACATACAGCCATGGTTTGAATCCTGGGAGTGGTAGTAGTCTGCATACAGAATCATACCCCACAACTGTACAGATATGTCCAGAATGTCCAGTAAATTGGCCTGTATCTGCTGCCTGTCACTCTGTCCCCATGGGAAGTTTGTGGGATGATCCCAGACATATAGGCAGCAAACAAGAAATACAGCTGATTGTCACACATCTATAAGAACAAACCTGTCACTCTATTAACTCCCCAAACTTTTATGAGAGTAATAAGCCAAGTATGTCCCATCTACACCCCCATGTTATCAAGCTGTGACCAGAGTGTGTACAGTAACAGAGTGAGATGTATGTGCATAATACTAATGTGGCATCTGGTACTTTGTATGGCAACATTCAGGTAGTGCTAATAAACATTGCTCCCACAGGTCTGTCATATATAACACTGTGCACAGAAATAAAAGATTGATACCCTGTATTGGCACTGTTTACTTTGGTATTGTACGGCATTGTTATTGCTGCAGTTGCTCTGAATAATAAGGTATTACTCATCACTGTCACCCACACTGTGTTACATAATATTACTGTCTAGGAAATCCTGTATAAAAGTGTTGTAATACAAGGTCAGAATGTAAAACCACAGGAGAATTATAGACAGAAATCAGCTAAGAGATATACAGCAATATCTGTGTAGCACACACAACTGTGATGGACAGTGTTTTAGTGTTAGCAGACACAGCCATGGTCTGAATGCTGGGAGTGGAAGTAGGCTGCATACAGAATCATACCCCACAACTGTACAGATATGTCCAGAATGTCCAGTCTGCTGCCTGTCACCCTGTCCCCCTGGGAAATCAGTGGGATGATCCCAGATGTTTAGGCAGCAAACAGGAAATACAACTGATTGTCACACAGCTATAAGAACAAACCTGTAACATTTGCAGCTCCCCAAAATGTTATGTGAGTAATAAGCCAAGTATGACCCAACTACACCCCCATGTTGTCAAGCTGTGACCAGAGTGTGTACAGTAACAGAATGAGATGCATGTGCATAACACTATTGTGGATTCTGGTACTTTGTGTGGCAACATTGAGGGAGTGTTAACAAACATTGCTCCCATAGGTCCGTCAGATATGAATACTGTGCCTAGAAATAAAAGACTGATACCCTGTACTGGTACTGTTTACTTTGGTATTGTATGGCATTGTTATTGTTGCAGTTGCTCTGAATAATAAGGTCTCAATCATCACTGTCACTCGCAGTGTGCTACATAATATAACTGTCTATGAAATCCTGTATAAGAGTATTGTAAGTCACTAAAGGTTGAAGAGGGCAATAGTCTGCATATGTCCTGCTTCACCAGCATGTGGTCAAGACATGGCCAGAGTCTGTGCAAAAAGAGATGGACAGGTATGTGCATAACATCAACCTGGAATCTGGGAGTATGTGTAGAAATGGTTAGTTAGTGTTAACAAACAATTCCTCCACAGGTATACCAGGTAAGAGGTGTATACTGCAGGTAAAACCAGTTCATGTATATAGATGTCGACAGACATACCACTGTCCAAACCGAGGCAATAGGGTAGTGTACTAATACTTGTAAGGTACAGATAACAGCACTGACTAGGAAATTACTGTGAACTACAGGAATATACTGGTTGTTAATTGACATCTTCTCCCCCCTCCACAATATCTGCAACAATAAACTAAATACCCAACTCAATTGGAACATGATGACTTAACTGTAATGTTGGGACATATGTCCTATTGTTTGATAATTATTTAAATCTGTTTTGATGCATGTGCTATGTTGAAATACTCTAACACTGGTGGCATGGTGCCATCAATGTACCTGCATGCTTTTGTAATTACCACTGTGGTCCCATATATGCATGTGTTCTGTTTGCTATGCCACTGTTCCATATCTCGTGTCTGGGTTAATGGGAATATCTATGCATGCTGTTATACCTAATCCCAGAATGTGTTGACTATTACTAACTCACATATATTGATATAACATAAACACCGTAGCACGTATGGGAATGTGTGTCCCAGCTGACCCACCTGTCCCACCTCAGCTGGCCATGGCACCAGGCACCAGCATATCTGGGGCCCAACCCAGGATCTCCTCATCTGTTGGTCCTGCACCACCTTCAGGTGGAACCACCTCAGGGGATGGGGCTCACCACCCCCCCTGGAGGGGACGCAGAAAGAAACCTGTCACCTGTTGCCTGGTCTTGGTTGTGGTGCATAGCAAGCTCAACTGGGAGTTTGGAGATCTGCTATGCCAGCTCTAGGGCCACATGTCATGACTAGAGGATTGGCCTGGCTCTCCAACTCAGCCCCCAGCACAGCCACCTTCGGGGCTGTGAAGGTGCAGTGGTGACTGCCCATGGGTGGGGACCTCAGTCCCACTGTTTCCACTAGTGGGCTCATGGCTTCTGATTTCCCAACACCCCTCCCCATCAAGGTGTTTACCCCCACATGTGTCATATACCACCCATGTATGCATCTTGTTTGTCTTGTCTGTTAACCTACCCAACCTATCTCCCCAAATATACCTACTATCCCTCCCCAACATCCCACTCTCACCTGAAAAAAAAAACGGGCAATCTGTTCCCAAAAAAAAAAATTTGCACCCTATACATAGCTGCCCATTTCATACACGTGTCCACTGGATACATGTAATCTGGTCTAACTGGCATCACAACATATTATTGTTGTCCTCACCCCTCTCTCAGGGTTTGGAGTTGCCAAATCTACCTCCAAATTCAGTGTATATGCACAGCTGTTGCTGTAGAAGAAATGGGCAGCTATGGACCTTCCCTACCCCCTTCCTGCACATCCCTAGCTATTTTCCCTACTGTCTTTCCCTCTTTGTGCCCCTTTTCACCACTTTCCTATCAACCCTTTTTTCTTATCCTATAAAGAATTTAGCGCAGTGGTAACCGGGAGTAAGCACTTTTAAGCAGCAGTAAGCGGGTTTAAGACTGTTTGCGCGGGGGGTAAGCAATGCCTACACAGGTTAAGCAGCTGAGAAGCTAAATCAGTATAAGAAACTGTAACTAGACGTTAGCAGTGCTTACCTCAGTGCAAACCTGCACAAACCTACTTACAACTGCTTAAAAGTGCCTTAATCACTCTGTATCCAACAGCCCTTGTTCTGCCCAGCAACAAAATAAACAGCCTCTGCAAGGCTCAAACTCAAGACCTTGCACACCATAGCCAAAGTGATTTACCACTACTACATACCATCCACCCCAGTCATTCAACAATATAGGAAATGTATTTAAACATGTAGATGTATGTGTGTGTGTACATATATTTATATCTAAATAGATGTATACATATCTATATATGTAGATACAGATATATATGTATATATATATATATATATATATATATATATATATATATATATATATACATATATATATATACATATATATATATATATATATATATATATATATATATATATATATATATATAGATATATATGTCTACATATATATGTCTGTGTATATATATATATATATATATATATATATAGCAATATATATGTAAGCATAAATATATATCTATATATGTATATGCAGACATAAATCTATAGATATAAAAGAGAACATAACAAAAACATATATGTCCACGTGCAGCGTTAATGGTGGTGAGGGGGCCCAAGCAACATATGTCTTGTATGTATAGATACCCCCCCACAGCCAAACACATCTGCCCTGCAATACAATATCAGCTGTTGCAAATCCCATAACCAGGACCTGACACAACATGGGCACAAGATGTTAACAGTACTTCATCCCACCTGTATGATGTCAGGCTAGTATCAGTAACATATCATGCAGTACGGTCTGGCTACCATAGGGAATATACAATGTGGAAGCAGTCAACATTCCTAAGATACATATACACAGACACATATATGCAGATATATATATATATATATATATATATATATATATATATATATATATATATGTAACTACACATACACACACAGAAATATGTATAAGAAGATACATATGTAGAAGGTGCACACAATATGGAACAGCCACTATGCCTACAGTTGCCACCTTACCAACTGGACACTGTATGAGCCACCCATACAAATGACAATTGTTGCCTGCAACATATACCCACAGAGAGGACAAAGGATACAACACCGCACAAAAGTTTGCAAACATGGGAAAGCTTTATTTGAGTACTATTCTAATTGTATATGCCATGTCATATAGCTGTTTAGACTCTGGCATACATATAAACAGACTAATGCAACTGTCAAACAGATAAATTAATACAGTATTCTGGAAAGGTTTATATATATTGCTGTCCAGACCAAGGCCTTCTGGTAGTACAACAGTAAAGACAGACTGGGCCACAGGATAACAATCAATCAACAGTAAGTAATGCAGATGTATAGTCCAGCAGCCTTTATCTACACTCTGTACATAATCCCTAGGGTGTAAAGACCTCAGCTGACACAATGAAATGTATCTGTTACATAACAAAGCATAACTGACACCATCACAATCACACTGACAAACAGAACAGTCTGTATGGCACAAAGCAGTAGGCCTGCATTTACCCAAGGTGAACTGTATGGTATTGTTACATCCAGACACCTTAAGGCAGCTTACCCCCTACATGTTGTAACAGCCTAGGTTAGTTATGGTGCACTGCCCCCCCATAGACTGACATACAGGGCCATATACCACTGTTACATACACTGGCCTCTGGAGTGCATGAGGGCACATATGCATTGTGTAGATGAAGTCCACACATATATGGACCCAACCCCACAATATATGTGGGGGCCACAACAGCAGTGGAATGATGGCAGGAATAGCAACATGACATACCCACAGCCCACTACATAACAATCCCTGACAGCATGTCATATGAACAGAGCCTGGTATGTAGTTGGAGGACAGAGTCTGGAAAACAGGTCCATATGTGAAATAGTGTTGTCATACACTAAGCAAGTCGCTGGTGTTACAGGATAGTCTGCAACATACCCTTAGTCAGGAATATGAAGTTAGAAACACAAATGGATGTAGCCATGTACTGATAGTACTCAACACACACAATCCCAGTGATATATCTGACACAAGACCTGTGTGGTGGACAGACAAAACATAACAGGTACACCTCTGGCCATCAAGTGGATAGGCCCATGGTTGAGAGCTATGCAGACAGACTGCATTCTATGTTAAACTAGTATGTACACACAAACCCTGTAACACTGGTGCTATACAATGCATACAACAACACTACTCACACTCTCTGTCTGTAGTTCTGGAACCTCATACAAATATGTAGCTGGACTGAATGTGCAAGTTCTCTTGTAAGAGGTATTGCTACCTGCTGTCTATAACACTGCTGCCCACACACAGGAAGGATGTCCACCATACAGGAAAGGTAAAGGGACCACACCCACATGATGTAGGAATTTATAGTAGTGGGTTGCCATGACAGTGGTAATTGGAAGTACTACATGCAGATAGCAAGTGGAGGACACTGATTGGTGCAGAGGCCATCACCTGATCATGTGCATCACCTACAAAATCCATGCTGCAATCGATTCAAAGCAGCTCAATAAATTTACTAGAGAGATTCTGAGATAGAGAGAGAGAAAGAGAGAGAGAGAGAGAGAGAGAGAGAGAGTGAGTGAGTGAGTGAGTGAGAAAGGCAAAAAAAAAATCCATCCAGCAAACTATCCAGAACAAACAGCATTCCCACAACGGGTATGTGAAGTACATATGCATGTAATTGACTGTAGTACTTGGTCAATAATAATGGGATAGATGATGTGGAATGATTTGTATGTGCCATCAGGTGTTGTTGTAATGATGTTCAGCTGAACAACTGCTAAGAACAATAGAGTCTGTCCCTGTGGGTAGTGGGCCATACCCATCAACTGTGTAGAGCAGCACTGACTGATAAGATGTAAGCCATCATAATGTGTGTTGTGTAAGGGGAATCATGTATATTACTGTGGCCAATAGCTGGTGGTGGATGGACACAAGGGTTCCACAGCCCACCAGTTGCAGGATACACAGGTTAACCTATATTGTAGCATGCTGGAATGTCATAGGTGTGTAATAGGGTTACCTGCAATCTGGCCCTGCATATACACCTCTAATGTTAGGCTGTGTCCATATGTGGCACCTGTCTGTGTTGTAGCAAGGCAGAATAGTGTAGCTGTGCAGGAAGGTGTTGTGAGATTGTGGACTTGATGTCTGAATGCACCCATTATATATAGGTATGTATATGTGTGTGTGTGTGTGTGTGTATATATATATATATATATATATATATATATATATATATATATATATATATATAAATCTACATGCATGTCCACAGATATATACCCATATGTAGACATATATATATATATATATATATATATATATATATATATATATATATATATTATACAAACGGGTCCTCACAATGTCGACTTTCATATGGCCGAGTCCATATGATCAACTTTCGAAAAGCCGACCATGGGGAACCACTATCTATCTCAGTGCAGTGTGGAATGGGGAAATTTCCATCTTCTACACTGTAGTGCCATCTCAGAGTTGGTATATTTAAGTTATGGGGGTGTAGGGGGCTTGCCGCCTACTAACAGTTTTAAGGTAAGTGTTCCTTGTATTTTTTATGTTTATTTTACATGGTAGGCTTTCCAAAAGTCAATCTCGCCATATGAAAGTTGACTTTGTGAATAGTCGACCATGTAAAGTAGACCCATATAAACACATATATACAACATCATATATATCTACACATATATAAATATATACCTATATGCACATGTCTACATATATGCAAACACACACACACACACATATATATATATATATATAAGTATGTAAATACATGTCCCGTATATTACCACCACAGTGCTGCATGCTATGTGCAAGGGAACAACACACATAGTAATGCACTCAGATATATACAGCTGCCAGTGTGTGCAACATGGACAGGTATGTCACATGTGAACCCCTTGTTGGGACCACATTGCCCTTGTCTGTAAAGTAGGGAATGGGAATATGGGGAAGTATGGCAGGTATAGTAGTGGAGGTGGTCCGGGTTGGTAGATACAGAGAACAACCTACAGGGGTGGTATGTGACACATGTGGTGGTTTTGTGTGTGGTCTGTAATGTGGAAGCGCCATGGGCCCCAGTATGGACACAATGGGAACAAGCCTCCAACCCACTGCTACTCACAACAGCAGTCCATGTCCTGAAGATGCCAGGCCTGGATGCTGAGCAGGAGGAGCATGTGGACCCTGTGAATGTGTACTGGGTGCCTCAAGGTGATGTAGCACATCCCACATGTGTCTGTGGAGCCCGCTAAGGAACAAACCCTGGACATGATCTCGGGGGACAAGATCATGTCTGTGCTGGCCTCCGGGATGACAACATCCCCTGAGTTGGTTCCACCTGAAGGCAGTGCTGGACCAGTACATGAGAAAGCCCCGGCATGAGTCCCACATGTGATGTAGCCTGGTAACATGGGCAGATGAGTTTGGAGAGGTGGTTCTGTTGCAAATATTCCCTAAACATGCTCTTGTGTCACTCTTATAGAGCATATGTGGGTAGTAATAATCTACACAATCCTGGAACATGTCCAACAGCATGCATAGATATCCCAAATAACACAGAATGTCAGATCTGCAGCAATCACATAGCAAGCATACCACAGGCATATATGGAAACATAGTGGCTATGACAATGGCATGCAGGTAAATAGTCTGTAACAGGCCAGCAATGATAGTGTCCAGACAGGGAACATGGCTACAAACACATAGCACAAAGTGTGGTACAATACAATATCTGTCCCACTGGTAGGTAAGCTGTAGCCATACCTATTGAGTTGTGTGTACAGTTTGTTGTCACTGATATGGTGGGGGAGTGACAGAGATGTGTATTAAGAACTGTGGTAACCTTGCTGTATGAGTTGCTCAGACCTGTTTCCATCTTTATGTCTTTCAGGCAAGATGTCACATGGACGGCTCCCAGCTTACTCAGCTGCTGAGAATGAAATAGTGTTAAACCACCTAATCCAGCACTACCCTGTCCTGTTTGGCCAGGCCGCCCATGAGCAGCAGGAGCGGACCGCCTTGTGGAATGACCTAGTCCACAGGGTCAGTGATGTCGGACTGCAGAACTGCAGTTATGAGCAGGTCCGGCATCATTGTTCTGACCTGCTTTGCAATGCCCGTCGGCATGCTGCTGCAGTCCAGGGGGATCACCTTGCAACAGAGGGGGGTCATGCCATCCATCCCCCTGACACGTGTTGATGAGCTCCTCGCCAGCCTCGTGGCACCTGCCCGTCCGCATAGCCAACAACTGCCAGACACTATTGTGGAGGTGGGTGCTATGCACACACCAGCTGAGGAGCATGCAGGTAAGACCACAGGGCACATCAGTAGACCACTGTTGCATATCCACCTGCATCTGTACAGGTAGATCATGCATATCTGACATGTCATAGATATAGATTGTTTCCACATAGTAGTGATAAACAGATGTGCATACATGGTAGTATTGTGGACATGTACTGTTGATGTACTGTAATGCTGCACCCACCCTGTAGCAATGCCACAGGTGTGGCCATTGACTTTGCATCTCTCACCCTCTTATGTAAGTCCCTCCAGTATACCACCAAGGCAGCAGCCTGTAGCTGGTGATTATGGCTTATGGTGATGCTTGCCAATACACAGGGCATGTAATGGCTATTGTATATTTCATGCACACATCTAACACACCTACCCAGAATGCATGCTGTACATGTGCACATATTGTTGCTGTTAAATACACGCCATCACATTGGTGATCATGATGGGGTATTGGAAGGGTATGTTAGACACTTGCAAGATAACTAACATCCTGTCATTGCAGAACGTGTCCACAGGGAGTAACATAATGGTGGGAGACATGGCCTACAGTAGGGACATGTGTGAAACATCATCCGTATACAGTGCAACAACAGTGTATATACCAGTAGTACAATGGCAACAGTTACAGAGTTACACTATGGCATAACGTATTACTGTGGTCCATATTATCAGCTGGGACTAGGCTGTAACATGTGGTGTTCAGTGTATGGGACACTGCAAACTGACAAGTGTGGGCCTTACTTGTCAAGCATCTGCAAAAAGGCTGAAGGTGGGGAGGGGGTGTCAGCATGACACACCAGTGCACTGCAGCAGGGATCCTAAGGATGCTAAGAATGGCTGTATCTGCACACAGTCAGGTTCAGGAACTGTGGCAGACATAACTCTACTCCCACAGCAATAGTGACGGCACTGTGTGAACACCAAGGGATGTGCACATGTGTAGACCTTGCAATAATGCAGAACATACACTGGCAAATGCAGATGGCCTGTGCTAGTATACCCCTGCCAGGAGCAGTGACTGCTGTAGTACACATTACAATAGGTGCAACAAACCATCATGATAAGGATGTGCACACATATGTATACACGGCGTGCATGCATCACGGTCAGCATCCGTGCACCAAACACATTCTGTAGATACTGCATATGAATGTACAGGACATATGTCACATATCGGGCTCATGTCCTGTTAATATATGCAGTGATGTGGTCCCATGGCAGATCAAGGAAGGGTGCATCATATCAATAAGGGTGGGTACACTCCCCATATCCATGGTATGCTCTGATGGTTGTCAGTGTAATAGTATTGGATTGGTCATACATGGTCCACTGATGCTGAGATCTGTAAACCAGACATCAGGCATTCACAAATGACATCTGTCCACATCTCATCCCAGGTATGTGTTGCTGAAAAACATAGGGGCTGTGAGCATTAGAGATGACATAACTGACACAGTACTACACATTCAGCAGTGGGTTGTACACTTGTGAGGTTTGGTGTACAGTACATGGCAGGGTGCAGAACAGGCACACAGCAATACCATATGTTATGCATGTTGACAGATGGGTAATAAGAGGACTGTGTGTGCTATCATTGTGCAACTTCACCTGTATATGTGTGTGTGTGTGTGTGTGTGTGTGTGTGTGTGTGTGTCTCAGTGGGTGGTTATTTTGTCTGTAGGGTCACTCTGGTAAAGTGGAGGGAGGTTGATGCATGTAGGATGCATGTGTGCTTGTGTGTGTGTTTGTGTGGGTGTCCATGTATGCACATGTGTGATTGTGTGGTTGTTCATACAGCAGTACTTCCCTTTGGGATCATCCAGTACATGGACATGGACTGACGCATGACACATCAGGAATACTTGTCATGTATGTAATCACAGGACAGCTGATAGTATAATAAGGTCTATAGCATGGAACATGCATTGGGGGGGAAGGTAGACACCAGGTATACCCTTAATATCGCATTCAGCAGAGAGGTGACTGACAACCCATGTATGCAGCACTACAGATGTGTTGGGGTATTACTAGACAACACCAGGGAGTATATCCATAGATTACAGTTGTCACATGATAGGTGGATTGAGCAGCATATCTGGCATGTACTGTGTAATACTTACACATGACACTCCAGTACGTGATATGGAGTGAATATAGTAACCCCTCACATACAGCGGCCATGCTCACAATGTCCAGGCATACACAGGGCGAACACTGAATGACAGCAGTGAGACCATGTAAAACCACTCCACTCAGGTCAAGGAGGTAATGGAGTAACAGGTCTTATGTTGTGATCACTTGTCTAGGCATTTAGAGGAATGGTACATTAATGAGTGGTATTAATGAATGTATGTTACCAAGTGTGTTGCAGGATGGAGAACACATGGGAATAAACATGGGACTGTCTGTAAAGTTACGGACAGGTAGGTATGAAGGTGGTGTGTGTGTGTGTGCGGTGGCAAGGTGAGTCAGCATCTCTCCTGCATGCAATCTGATGTTGGTGTCCATACAGACACTGAAGATGATGATAGTATTGTTGAGGCACAGGTGGGGTTGTCAGGGGCCGAAACAACACCATCATTTGACATCCCCTTTTTAGCAACACCAAGCCTGCACACAGTTTCTGTGCCTATACATACCCCATCACTAGTGGCAATAGCGGAGGGACACCTGGCATTTGGTGGCAGTGCACAGGAAAGTGTGACATCCATGCCTACTGTGTCTGGTCACAGCAGGCATAGCCAGATGTCCGGCAGGGCACCACATAGGCAGATGTCCCAGGGTGCTTGTGGTAGGGCCGCTGGTCATCATGCCCTTGGCAGACATGCCACAACTGGTACCACCAGATGCATGTTTCAGACTGTCATGGCAGTGCATGCACATATGAAATGTTACACCAGACAGGGCCTGAGGCTGAAGAGGGCTGCCCTCACATCTGCGAGTGACAACTTCCGTGAACTCTCTGGTGCCATCTGTGCTTATACCGAGCTCATGGATAGATGGTCTGCTGAGATGATGGTTCTCATTGACCGTGGTTCATCTGTGATTGAACATGTGGTGGGAGTGTGGTGATGGCTGCATGGATGTAGGCCAGCAACAGCAACAGCTGGTGGTCAGCGTAGATGTGCTGGGACTCCAAGGCACTCCTGTAGTGACAGTATCAGCCCCAGCACTGTGGGGGGGGGCACTGTCCACACCATACCACAGCAGGCCATGAGCACATGGTCCTGACCATTCTCAGGAGGGACCTGGTAACAGCAGACATCTGTCATCATCAGGGGAGAGTAGCACATTGAGGCCTGTACCTGGGCATGCCCATGGTACCCCTGGCAGGCACAGCCCACATGTCCATGGCCGGAGGCAGTGAACTGCACACCCTGCCAGGTATGGTCTGCAGCTGTCTATAAACACCTGTAGAGGGCAGCCACATGGCAGACCTGTGTGTGTGCATGCATACCCACACACTATACGAACACAATCCTAGGGCAACCCCATACCTACACACACCACACCACCACTCCCAGTTCACCTCATTACACCCCTCACCCACACACATGGTGTCAAATGTATGGCCCACCCTTGGCCTCTAGCAAACTAACAACACAACCTGTGCATATGATGATACCTGTGCCACATCCCTGTCATCCATAACATCAATGAAGGGACAGGCTACTATGGTTCTGATGCACACAGTGACTGTACTACAGTGTTCCAAAGTACTGCAGTGTATCATGTTGTCAGGAGTGAAGTTTAATGCATACATGTCAGGTAGTGTAGCCATCCAGCAATGATGCATCATAGCTGTTTGTAACACTGGTTGATTGTGGTCTCCATAATGTTATCCATTCATGTTAGAGGTGTACATGTGCCAGCAGGAGGTTGGTCTGCAGTCATATTCCACAACGGGGTATGTCACTGTGGTGACACCATGGCTGTGACATATCTGGAGTACAATTGAACACATGTCACAGGTTTGTATAACAGTTATTGCCTGTGCCACATGGACAGGTGACCCGCTGGGACGTGTATAATCTGCAACTTGATGTAGACCCATCCACATACACGCACACTCTTACTTGGCAACACTGGGACTACACTCCTACCTAGGCATGTAGTGCTACTGAAGTGTGTGGCTTTCATTGCACACACCACATAGCTTTTAGGGTGAGGTGTGTTCCGGGTTACATGTTACATGCAGAACATTCCCAGACATGTACAGTATGTACAGTATGCTAATGGGGGATATAATGGTTGTATATGGACAATACATAGTGTGACACACCATCATATACACATTAACAGACACATAAAAGGCAGACACACATCTGAGAAATCTGGGCCTATCGCTATTAACTAACTTGACCATGTGTCCAGTGTGTTACAGGTAGGCTGCACACAGCACATGCATAACAGGGCTGGATTGTGGTATCATTTACCTGTATGGTTGATGGGGACAGTGGTCACCATAAAATGGTACATGGGACATATACCAGGTCTACCTTGGTGTAATGACAGTGTACACAGCACCCACATCACCCAGTGGATATTGTACTCCCTGTAACCCATAATGACACTCTGACATACCCACCATCACACATTGCACATGACTGGGATACAACCCATTCTATATCCCAACAGTGGTACTACAGGGATATGCATCTAATGCACATGCCACAGGCATAGTAGGGTGTTGCATTGTCATGCCTCACCTATAGGCAGCAACAACACTATCTGTACTACTGTGTGGCACTGGGTATTGTAATAGGAGTATGTGGCCTCGGAATGCTGTACCCTACAGATATATGAACATGCACACATACACACACTTGCCAGAACTCAATGGGTATCCCATGCCTATCGACCCATTTGTACAACACTTTTGTGCTGGTACTGCAAGGCATGTGTAGCCAGTAGGGAGAGGAGCATAACTGGGTACATGTAATGTCCCATACAGCAGCAGCCACAAATGACTATGGCAATGGGTGTTGCAGTGGTTGGGAAGGTCCTCATGGGATTCCCAAGTACAGGTGTACTAACACACAGGCACTGCTATCCTCAGTAATGCACATGTACACATGTGTCAGTACTGGGGTGCATCGCCGCAGGTGGTCATAGCTGTGTACCCAGTTATTGTCCATGGAGAGATGGGTTGTGTAGGGAATGTGTGTACGGTGGTATCCTGCCACCTGCCATGTGGCAGCAGGCAATCAATCGACCGACACCACTGTGGTGACCCTTAGGATGAGAGTGACATGCATCAGCCAATCCTCTGTGTGCCTCCTGCACATGGCCACTGAGATGATCAAGATGACATGTATGCAACATGTATTACAACACATGGTTAGTGTCTGTGATGGAGACCTGTACCCAAGCATGTTCTGTTGACTATAGTAGTGTAGTGGAGGTACTCGTGTTATGTGGTGCGTACAGGGTGCTGTCTCCTATATGTGGCAGTTCTTACACAGCTGGGCAGAAATGTCAGTGTCAATCAAGCATAGGTTGCCTGTACATATCCCCGCTGGATACCTGCCATCTGCACATCTGTACAGGGACTGACAGTCATCAGCTTGGCAAGTAGCTATGAAGTAGGATGAATGTGGTGACAGACAAATGTTTGATGACAATATGTATGCTATAACTACATGTTGGAAGCCCTCACTAACATGTGCTGCACAGACGGTAGTCTACAGTTACATTCCACCTGTCGGATCATTATCCAGTAGGGGATGTATACTGTGACACAGCTCACACACCAGGGGCACAACAGGGAGGCTTCAGCTATGCCTGCAGGTGTGCCTGTTGTCAGTACTACATTTAGCACTCCACTCTTGCCTGGAAAAGCACTGTCAACAGTATTTCTGCCATGATACACTACATGCCAGTGTGACAGCACGTACCCTGGGATCCTATCCCTGTATGTAACACATTCATGTGGATAACAGTGCTGTACAGGCCTTATATACTTGTGTGTCTCAGACATGACACTCACACCCTTTGCTACTGTACTGACAGCACATAGACGCGTGTATTGTACATGGCATTACATATACTTATTACAGATGTCATTACCCTGCTATGTTATCGGACTGGGTGGTGAGAACTGGATATCAGGGCTAAGCCATGCTTAGCAGGTAATAACATTTCTTCAGTATAACTGCTAAGCTGATTTGCGCACTAGTAAGTGAAGCCTACACTGTGTTAGCACCCATACGTTTACCCGTAGCTGAGCACCACTTAGCTTCATGCAAACCCACGCAAACACACTTAAAGCTGTTCAAAACTACCTTAACCACTCTGTATCTGACAGCCCTTGTTCTGCCCAGCAACAAAATGAACAGCCCTTACAGGTCTTGAACCTCAGACCCTGTACACTATAGTCACAACACTTAACCACTACACCATGACCACTGTGATGACAGCTGTTGTTTTTCCAATATATCTGTCAATACACATACTGATTAGTATTGAACAATTGCCTTTACTTCCACAATTGTGTAGTACTTGTTATTAATATGACTGTTGCATCACATATGTTGTTTTATTGGAATGTACAAATGATACATATGGTGAGATACATCTGGGAAGGTATACACAACTGTGATGTTTACACATGACAGGAATATGGATACATACATATACATATTTTGATATATGTCTACATGTACATACACATGTATATTCATACATATGTCTGTATACACATCTGTATAGTGCATCATATATATTGCCATGTGTAGATCTATTTGTATATACATATATATATATATATATATATATATATATATATATATATATATATATAGAGAGAGAGAGAGAGAGAGAGCTATATATGTATGCTCATCCTATGTGTACAGATATGCCTATTTATGTAGATATATATGTGGATAACTATAACTATATGTGCATACATATCTATACTGATACACCTATTACTGTCAATATATATGTAGATATCCATAAGTATATGTTCATATGTATCTATATCTGTATATGTGTAGACATATATTGCTGTGTATATGTACATATGTGAGTGTTTATATGTGTGTATATATATATATATATATATATATATATATATATATATATATATATATACGTACACAGATATATATATATATATATATATATATATATATATATATATATATATATGTACATATATATATATATATATATATATATATATATATATATATCTATGTATATATATATGGGTTCACTACATATGACCGAAAGCTCATTTGACCGAAGCCCATTTGACTGAGACTATAATACCGAAAGTTCATTTTACCAAAAGCCCATATGACCAAAAACTCATTTGACCAAAAACCAGCACTTGCAGGTATATGCCCATTTCCCCACTGTAGCACGACCCTGGAGTGAGAATACTAAGTTGGGGGGGGTGTGGGGGGCGTAGCCCCACATTTTGCAACAACCTTGTACTGATGTTATACGTTTTCATGGATTTTTAATGGATACACATGAATATAATAGTATATAAACTGCAATTATGTGGGGGCTATGCCCCCACACCCCCCCAACTTAATATTCTACTCCCGGGTCACGCTACAGTGAAATGGGCATATGCCAGTGCTGGTTTTCTGTCAAATGAGTTTTCGGTCATATGGGCTTTCGGTAAAATGAACTTTCGGTATTATGGTCTCAGTCAAATGGGCTTCGGTCATATATATATATATATATATATATATATATATATATATATATATATATATATATATATGTATGTTGTATGTATATGTGTATTTATCTATATAGATATATGGATAATTATATATACATATATGTTCACCATATGTCCAGAACATGGAGTGGAGTCCTACCTCAGCCCCAATAGTCCCAACCTCTTAGTGCAAGGGGATGTCAGGCATGTTTTGCAGATATATATATAGACTGTTAATACTGTAATAGGGGTTGTCTTAACAGACATGTTGTGTGTGGGAGGTCACATCTGCTTTTAACATGTGTGCCATTGGCTACTGACAGATATCCTAAGGACATCATAATACAGTACCACAACTAGCACAGTAATGATCCTGTGGGCTACAGCAGAGATATGGTCAATAAAGTTGGACAGTCTGACACACTCTGTTCAGTCCAGAGGTGTACACAGACCCCTTAGTGCAAGACATATGGACCAAGCCTGTCAATGTGGATGTTAACAGCCAAGTAGATGGGTATATCATGCAAATACTGGAATACATATGCCCACATAGGTTATGAATTCACACCAGACACATAATAACTGCTGGTGCAGAGATCACATGGTCACAT
>NC_056726.1:335455691-335515691 GCF_019279795.1 Protopterus annectens
TCCAACCCGAATTAATGGACATGCTCCACCTCAAAAATCCAAATCCACCAAAACCACTAGAGCAAGCGAATTAAACCTTAGCACGGATATAAATAGGACGTGCTGGAGGGATAGATTTATCACTCAGAGACTCCCTATGCTGTGGAATAAAATCCCGGTCCATGTGAGGCAGAGCACCTCGCTGACTCTTTTCAAGAGAAATCTAGACCTGTGGATGGGAGATCGTAGGTTTACCCCGGGAATCATCTCTGGGTCACTGCTGGACAGAGGCACAACAAACTAATGGGCACAGTATTTTTTCATATAAGGGGTGGCGTAAGCCACAATAATTTGGGCTAGGCTTATAAATGCCTTAGGGCAGATAGCCTAGTATAAACCTATGAACCTATGAACCTATGAACAGAGTGATTAAGGCACTTTTAAGCAGTTGTAAGTGGGTTTGCGTGGGTTTGCGCATAGCTAAACACTGCTAACTTCCAGTTACAGTTTCTTATATTCAGTTAGCTTCTAAATTGCTTAACCTGTGTAGGCATTGCTTAACCCAGTGCAAACAGGCTTAAACCTGCTTACTGCTGCTTAAAAGTGCTTACTCCCGCTTATCCCCATGCTAATTTCTTTAAAAGAAAAGAAAAAGGGTTCATAGGAAAGTGGTGCAAAAGGTGCACAAAGAGGGATAGTCAGTAGGGAAAATAGCTAGGGATGTGCAGGAAGTGTGTAGGGAAGGTCCATAGCTGCCCATTTCTTCTACAGCAACAGCTGTGCATATACACTGAATTTAGAGATAGATTTGGACACTCATACCCCTCAGAGAAGGGTGAGGACAACAATAATATGTTGTTAAGCTAATTAGACCAGATTACATGTGTCCAGTGGACACGTGTGTGAAATGGACAGCTATGTATGGGGCGAGATTTTTTTTGGGGGAACAGAGTGCCCTTTTTTCATGTGATAGTGGGATGTTGGGGAGGGATAGTAGGTATATTTGGGGAGGTAGGTTAACAGACAAAACAAACAAGACACATACGGGGGGGTATATGACACATGTGAGGGTAAACACCTTGATGGGGAGGGGTGTTGGGAAATCAGAAGCCCATGAGCTCCCTAGTGGAAACAGTGGGACTGAGGTCCCCACCCATGGGCAATCACCACTGCACCTTCACAGCTCCAAAGGTGTGCTGGGGGCTGAGTAGGAGAACCAGGCCGACCCTCTAGTCATGACACATACCCTCAATCTTGCATAACAGATCTCTGACCTCCCTATGGAGCTCGCTACGCCCCATGACCCGGACCTGGTGAGCCCCATCCCTTAGGCGGTTGCACCCGATGGTGGTGCAGGACCAATGGACGAGGACGTCCTGGGTTGGGCCCCAGATGTGCTGATGCCTAGTGCCATGGCCAGCTGAGGTGGGACAGGTGGGACTGCTAGGACCCGCCTTACCATACCTGCTATGGTGTTTAAGTTTTATCAACATATGTGGATTAGTAATAATCAACACATTCCCAGATTATGTATAACAGCATGCATAGATATTCCCATTAACCCAAACACCAGATATAGAACAGTTGCATAGCAAACAGAACACATGCATATATGGGACCACAGTGGTCATTATAACAGCATACAGGTACATTGATGGGAGCATGCTACCAATGTGGGAGTATTTCAACATAGCACATACATAGAAACAGATTTAAATAATTATCAAACAATAGGACATATGTCCCAACATAAGAGTTAATTTGGCACATACCAATTGAGTTGTGTATTTAGTTTATTGTTGCATATATGGTGTGGGGGGAAGATGTCAATTAACAACTAGTATATTCCTGTGGTTGCATTACTTTCCTGTTCAGTGCTGTGATCTGTACCTTACACGTATTAGTACACTACCCTAGTGCCTTAGTTTGGACAGTGGTATGGCTGTTGACAACTATATACATGAACTGTTTTTATCTGCAGTGTACACCTCCTATCTGGTATACCTGTGGAGGTATTGTTTGTTAACACTACCTAACTGTTTCTACACATACTCCCAGATTCCAGGTTGATGTTGTGCACATACCCGTTGATCTCTTTTTGCACACACTCTAGGCATGTCTTCACCACATGCAGGTGAACCAGGACATATTTACACTAGTGCCCTCTTAAACCTTTAGTGACTTGTACAATGACAGGTTTGTTTTATTTAACATTTTCCAAATATGTACAGGTCTGACAGTCAGTTATATGACATAACATGCTGCCTACATGTCAGACATTGGCTCACTGATAAGGCAGGGGGCAGGGTAACAGCCAGCAGCTATGGGCCAAATAACTGGACATTCTGGACATTTCTGTACACTTTTGGGGTATGATTCTGCATACAGCTTACTACCACTTCCAGGATTCGAACAGTGGCTGTGTCTGCTAAAAATAAGGCACTGTCCATCACAGATGAATGTGCTATATAGGTATTGCTGTGTATCTCTTGGCTGATGTCTGTCTATAATTCTCCTGTGGTTTTACATTCTGACCTTGTAATTATAACACTCTTATACAGGATTTTCTAGACAGTTGTATCATCTAGTACAGTGTGGAAAACAGTGATGATTAATACCTTATTATTCTAAGCAACTGCTAACACTAACAATGCCATACAATACCAGAGTAAACAGTACAAGTAGAGGATATCAATCTTTTATTTATAGGCACAGTGTCCGTATCTGAGAGACCTGTGGGAGCAATGTTTGTTAGCACTACCTGCATGTTGCCACACAAATTACCAGTTTCCACAAAAGTATTATGCACATACATCTCACTCTGTTACTGTACACACTCTGGTCACAGCTTGACAACATAGGAGTGGAGATGGGACATACTTGGCTACTTACTCTCATAACATTTTGGGGGGTTGCTAGAGTGACAGGTTTGTTGTTATAGATTTCTGACGATCAGTTCTATGTCTTATTTGGTGTCTAAATGTCTGGGATCATCAAACTGGTTTGCCAGGGGGACAGGGTTTCAGGCAGCAGCTATGGGACGATTGACTGGACATTCTGGACATTTCTGTACACTTGTGAGGTATGATTCTGCATACAGTCTACTACCAGTCCCAGGATTCGAACCATGGCTGTGTGTGCATAAAATACAACAGTTTATGTCACAATTGAGTGTACTATTTGGATTTTATCTGTCTTTTCTGTGTTTTCTGTCTAAGTCTCTCTCACTTGTACTATTTGACCTCTTGGGATTACAACAGTCATATACAGACATTGCTACATAATTTACTTATGCAGCACAGTGTGGGTAACAGTGCTTACAACAACAGTACTATTAAGTGATTGCAACTCTACATTACCATATAATACCAGAGTGAACACATGCAGTCCAGCAGTTAGACCTTAATTATCAGGCTATTATGCTTTTATTTACATAAACCCTATATGAGACTCTTCCTGCCCTATTCTTTGGTTCATAGGTTCATAGGTTGGTACTAGGCTATCGGCCCTAGGGCCTATACAAGCCTAGCCATAACAATTCCATGGCTATTTCTTCCCACACTATTTACTTCCCTGGACCCCTGTCTAGCAGGGTGACTGACGTGATCCCTGGGGTGAATTTCCTTTCTCCCATCCAGTCATCAAGGTTCCTTTTGAATAGGGCCAAAGATGTGCTCTGCTTGACATGTATGGGCAGTCTATTCCAGAGTCTGGGGAGTCTCTGGGTCAGGAACCTATCCCTCCAGCATGTTTTGTTTATTGTGATGACAAGGTTTAGATCCCTGGAGCATGTGGCCCTGAGGGATTGGGATTTCTTTACATGTAGCATGTCCAACAGCTCTGTGTTTGACATGGCCTTGTATGTTAAGCAGAGATCGCCTCGAAGTAGACAATATGCAACAGAGTATAGCTGGAGTTTTTTAAGGTGGTCAGCATAGGGCATCTGCTTTAGGCCCATGATTCTTTTAGTGAGGTATTTCTGCGGCCTTTCCAGTTGTTGTAGATATCTTGAGAGGTACATACCAAATGGGGCGTTGTATTGTATAATGGGTCTAATGAGGGATGAGTACAGTGGGACAATGACCTCCTTTTTTCTGGATGAAAAGCCCTTAGTGATGAGGTGTGCCACATAGAAGGATTTCCTGACTGTTTTGGTGATGTGGTTAGTGAAGGTGAGACCACTGTCCATCTGTGTCCCTAAGTCTCTTATCACACTTTCGGTGTTTAGTGTACTGCCACCTATGTGGTAATTCACGGGTACATGTTTTTTCCCAAAGGGGATAACTACACATTTCTTGGCATTGTGCTTGAGCCTATGGCTCCTGCACCAAGCATCTGTTTTTGTAAGGCCCTTTTGTAGAGTATCAACATCATTTGAGGATTCAATAGTGGCTCCCAGTTTGCAGTCATCTGCGAACTTTGTTAGCCAGAGTCCCTTAGTGTTGGCCTGTACTTCAGAGAAGTAGATGCCAAACAAGAGATGTCCCAGGACTGAAGCCTGAGGTACTCCACTTGTCACTTGTCTGGAGCTGGATTTGGAGTCAGCTACTTTTACAGTGTGGGTTCTGTCAGTAAGCCAGTTGGCACCCCATCGAGTGACGTAAGGATTAATGCCCAGCTTAGTAAGTTTATCTATGATTCCAGAGTGGTAGATGGTGTCAAAGGCCTTGGTGAGGTCCAGATATGCTGTGTGGACTGCCTTACCCTCGTCCACGGCTCTGGAGACTGATTTGAAGAAGTCAATCAGGTTCAGGAGACACGATCGGCCCTTCACAAACCCAAACTGTGTGGGGTCCAGTGTTTTAAAAGGTTGTCAATGTCTTTGTTTATAAGTTCCATGGTAACACATTCCATGGCCTTGCAGATCAGGCTCGTCAGACTGATGGGGCTGCAGTTCCTGGGATCCAAGGTGGATCCCCCTTGTGGAGTGGGATAACTGTAGCTGTGCACCACTCAGTGGGCATGAAGCCTGAGGTGAGGGTATGATTAAACATGACACATAGGTGAGGCACCAGTTCATTTTGTAGTTCATGTAGTACACAGCCCGGGATGTCATCTGGTCCCATGGATGCTGTATTCTTAGCTTTTGAGAGTGCGTTTTTTACCTGTGTGGCTGTTATTACCAGAATTTGGCAATCTTCTGGTATTGAGATGGGCCATTTAGAGGGTGAGAGGGGGGTGAAGTTGGCACTGAATTGACCTGCTAGGATTTTGGTAATATCCTTGGGATCAGTATATTTGATGCCATTCTGTTGTAGCTCAGAGCAGATCTGGGCATTGCCATTTAGATTCTTGATATAGTGATAGAATGCCTTGTGGTTGTCTTTGGAATCTTTGGCAATTTTATTTTCATAATTAGCTTTGGACGATTTTATGAGGGCTCTCAGCTTTTTACTGAGGCTGGTAAGAGGGTTTTTTGCATCCTTCTTCTTTTCTGCAACAGTTTCTTCCTTTTGTTGTAAAGTTTGTTTATGGCAGGGGACAACCAGATTGGCTTCCTTTTTTGGAGGAGAGCATCTTGATTCTATTTGGGATGGCACAATTCATACATGAGTGGATGTGCTTGTACAGTGCCTTAGTGTAGGACTCAGCAGTCAAACTTTCAGTTCCTGTCTGCATGGGTGTCATGAAGTTTGTAACTTCTGACTTGAGTAGCATGAAGTTGACTTTGGAGAAGTTTTTTTATGGAGGTTTCCTTACTGGGGGGTGGGATGTGGATGTTAAGGGTGATTAGCTTATGGTCTGATCTGACCAGTGAGGGGGTGACCATAGGTGTGGAGCATCGATTTCCCATATTGGTAATGACCAGGTCTAGGATATTGGAGCCCCTGGTGGGACTATGGATTAGTTGATCCAGGGCATTGGAATTTATGAATTCCAAGAATCGTTGGGCAAAGGAGTTGGTACATGAGTAGTTTTCCCAGTTAATGGCAGGGTAGTTTAAATCACACAGTATTAGGGTGTTTGGTTGTATATTAATATTTTCCAGTATGTTTAGAAAGGTGTAGTGAGAATCTTGTGGCATGGTGGGGAATCTGTAGCAAGCTACAATTTGGATTGCAGACTTACCTAGTGTTAGTTGCACCTGGAGAATTTCAGACGCATTGTGTTGGGCAACTAACCTGGTGGTTTGAATATCCTTGGTGAATATGGACACTCCTCCACCTTTAGTGTTTCGATCCTGGTTTGGTGGCTGAAAAGTGTGGTAAGAGTTGTAACCTGGTATTGCAGGGGTGTTCTCTGGAGCCTTGAACCAGGTCTCAATTACTGCACAGATATCGATGTTCTCCATTTTTAGGAGTGCCTCGAGAGAGTGCATTTTGAGGTTTAGACTTCTAGCATTGAGTAGCATTACCTTCAGATTTTGCATGCTTGTACCTGTTACATTGATGGTTTTGTCCTTTAAACTTTGCCTAAAAAAGGCACTATAGGGGTGGCAAGAGCCTTAGCCAGTAACCTGAATCCCAGGGGCGACAGGTGCAGACCATCTCTGGCAAAGCATCGTGGTCTATCGATCATGTCGTCCCAGGCAGACAGATACTGGATCCCCTTTGAATGACACTAGAAGCTTAGCCAATTGTTGAAGTCAATCATTTTGTCCTTATATTGCGGTATCATTCTGGGCAAAGGCAGGATGCTACTCAGGGCTAGGGTCATACCTGCCTGGGCCACATGATCCAAGAGCTCTTCCATGTCTCTTTTCATGTAGTCCAGGGAGGTATGTCTGAAGTCATTCACTCCATCATGGACAATGACAGTGTCATATTTGTACTTGTTGTGGAGTGACTTGAATGCATGAGTTATGTAGTGGATCCTGGCACCCGACAGACAGCTCACTGTAATTTTCTCCTTGTTCAGCCTGGTGAGTGGGACATCAGTGTGCCTGACTATAGAGTCACCTATGACTAAAGTGTTAGGTACATTGTCTTGCCTTAGGGCCTGTTGCTGGGTGGCACACTGGTGTTGTGAGCTATGTGACACTGGTTGTGATTGGTGTTTGTTTGCATTTCAGCTTCAGAGGTCCTTGTTGCTTGGGCAGGTTACAGTTAAGGGCCTCCACATATGCAGATTTAATGTTGCTATGTGTGGGTGCTGGTGGTGTGAGTTTAGAAGGGCTATGTGTTGCTTGAGGTGTAGTGCAGGTGTTAACTTTCACCTCCTGACTGTCTAGCACAATCTTGGGTGGAGAGAGCTTTGCTTCCAGTTTGGCTATGTAAGTGCATCTCTCACAAGTTGTAGTGTTGGGTGGTAGGAGGAGAGGGTTGTCTGTGTATATGAGGCAATTGCTGCATTGCCCCAGTATGCCCAGATTCACCAGGTGGACAGGAGAAATCAACAAAAGCTGACCCTTGGACATGCCTGGTTTGGTGCTATTTTTTGAAAAGTACAGGAGCTGTTTTCCCTTACCTAGGCAAAGTACTTTGCAATTATAGGCTGTTTACTGCCAATGATTAATTTCTCCTTATTAGTAAGGAGAGTTGAGTGCTTGTATCAGTTTAAGGCTTCCTAGTGCTTTCCAGCAGGTATATGCAGTACATGCCTTAAACAATACAGGTTTTATACAGGCAATTAGCTTACTACTACTTTTAGATTTATTTCCTATGACAGTACATGCAAGTGTATTACTAACCTGCCTCACATCGCAACTGCTCCAATCTACAGCCATGGGCCTCCTGGTTCATAGCCCACTCACTTGCCGCTGTGAAAGACATAAGAGGAATATTTAGCCATACCTATCCATAATATACATGAGCTGGCAACTATTAAACAGGTAGTGGACTGATGCATACACATGGCTGTGACTTCCCCTGTCTTCCTAGCCTCTTGGATCCACTGATCCAAGAGATCCCCCTTTTGCCACTTCAGGTCAGTGTAGTGATGCCTGTCCTGCTCACCAGTTTGGAATATGCCAGTGGCACTGGTGAGGTCACGGGCAAGATGGTCCCAGGTTTCCGCTTTGTAATGGGAACCCTGGTACTCGCCCTGCAGCAGTTTCATGTCATGGTCTTTCACAAGGAGTCCTGCCATGACTCTGGACTTCTGGATGCCCCAGCGCTGCTTCTGAAAGTCACACCCTCTCCCTTTCCAGACATAGTGCCTACAAGGGGAATCTACAAACGGCTATGAGATGTATTCCCGCCTGTTGGGTTTAAATAGGGCCGGCTTCCCACACTTTGCTGTGATTGGACGGTTTTGAAAAGGCTAAGCCATGGGCAAACTTGCTTACCTAAGGTTGGCAATGCTTAAAGGGGTATACCAATGGGCAGATTTTTATTAGCTGGCCTACACATTGCTTACACCTACTAAGCTGGGCTGTCCAATGCTTAGCGTTGCTTAATATTTAAGTTGCATTATATTTGCATTGTGGCATTGATTTATTGTTCATTACATGTTATATATGTGTTTGGTACCCATGATTCATGTGTATGTACACTGTATGGGGTCCTTGTGTTTATTAGGGGATTTCAACACTTTATTACAATGACACCTCACATCTGGGCTTAATGCAGTACTCCACTTCACAAATATATGTTATATCTTAGGTTATGCAACAAAATAAATTGATCATAAAGTAATTTGACATAGAAAATAGTTTGTACTGGAGCGGGACTCAAACCGGGAATAACTGCCTAAGGTGAATGCTCTGCCCACTACACTATTGCTGTACTGCTTTGTTTGCATATACCTTTCTTGTGCCATTTAAGCTGCATTAACCATAGCTAAGCAATGGGCAAACCCGCGCACCTATGTTTAAATTTGTTCTGTTTCATAAAAAAAATTCTTTATATTTAAATGTTGTAACTATTGCTCTTGTACACTTGGGGGGATGTTGCTGGGGGTATGCAAACACCTATGAGCGGTCTCACTTATTCTTACTCCTACACTGCTGTTTTTGATTGCAGGGGCATGTATATTCTGAGAGCTCTGCTCTCAGACATGCCCCCTGCACTTGTACACGCTCCATGTCCATTTAGGAGCTCAGGCAGCATGCCTTAATAACTATGCATGGCACGCTGCCGTCCTTCTCCTAAACGGCCTCTTCCATGCAGGAATAAGCTAGTCCTGCATGGAAGGATAGTAAATCTGGGGGAATGTATTGCATACCTGTATGTACAATTCCAAGGGTGTGTCCATTTCACAGTTACACATTATATACTGTATGTCTGGGGGTACTTTTCCCTGTGTACTGCTTGTATATCTAGCCCAACAATCATGCCATGTCCATTTTTCAGATGGTGACACATATGACCGCCATGCATTTACAATGGCTTACTGCTAGCATGTGTTATACTGTGGAGCATTGTCTTTGGGCACTGCAGTTGTGAGGACTTGGCCCTGTCATCGGCAGTAGTGGGCAATGGCCACCAGGTCAAACCTCAACATGCATACATACTGACCACACTAACACAATATGGTACACACACCAACCTAACACATGCATACTTGCATATTTCACAAATGCTACAATCTATCCTGGTACCTTGGCCACCTCAGGTCATCTGTGCTCCACTGGTATTATATTTACACATACATGTTACTACATGCCTACATCGGATTGCACAGGGGGCACACATGCCTGTTACTACATTTCTACATAGGATTGGGGGGTACACCTGACTGTTTCTACATTTCTACACAGGATTGGGGGGGCACACCTGAATGTTTCTACATTTCTACATAGAATTGGACGGGCACACCTGACTGTTTCTACATTTCTACACAGGATTTGGGGGGTATACCTGACTGTTTCTACATTTCTACACAGGATTGGGGGGGGCACACCTGATTGTTTCTACATTTCTACACAGGATTGGGGGAGGGGGCACACCTGACTGTTTCTACATTTCTACACAGGATTGGGGGGCACACCTGACTGTTTCTACATTTCTACATAGAATTGGGGGGCACACTTGACTGTTTCTACATTTCTACAAAGGATTGGGAGGCATA
Organism: Protopterus annectens; assembly: GCF_019279795.1. Lineage (NCBI taxonomy): Eukaryota > Metazoa > Chordata > Ceratodontiformes > Protopteridae > Protopterus > Protopterus annectens. The sequence goes on from NC_056726.1 coordinate 335,465,622, forward strand.
CTTGACTGTTTCTGCATTTCTACATAGGATTGGGGGGGCACACCTGACTGTTACAATGTGTCTACATCAGATTGGGGGGCACACCAGACTGTTACTACATTTCTACATAGGATTGGTGGGCACACCTGACTGTTTCTACATTTCTACATAGATGGGGGGGGGGCACACCTGACTGTTTCTACAGTTCTACATAGGATTAGGGGGGGACACCAGACTGTTACTACATTTCTACATAGGATTGGGGGGTACAACTGAGACTTGTACACATTTGCTATGACTGTACTGGTATGTCAGGTACTCCATTTCATTCTGTATTCTAAGCTATCATGCTGACTAGAGGCATATCAGTGTACTACAGGTCTTAGGTTTGATTGGGCTACATATCAGTTTATGACTCCTACCCTTCAGAATGAACATCCCACTGCCTGACCTGATGTAGTCTGTCTGTGTAGGCCTGGGGGGGGGGGGGGTTACCCATAGGCATCATTCAGAGGCCTTAGCACAGCCTTTGTTTGTGTTTGTCTACACCTGTCCTGCTGGCTGAGACTGTTGTTGGCTGTGTGAACCTTCCGGACGGGCATGTGTGTCATATGGACACACATGTGGCCCAGCACATTTCCTGCAGTGGGTTTTGTCACCATGTGTAGTACTGGCTACTATGGTGACACCAGTATTTGATACAGAGCTCATGCTGCCACTATAGATGTCTACTATCTGCTGGCATCCCATTCAGCCACCCGATTCCCTTGCATGCTCACATCCATACCATAGATACAAGTAACAACACATACTACTCCATTCAGCAATTGGTAAGAAGAGTGACTTACCTTGTGGGTGTGCCAGTATTGAGGATGGTGCTGAAGGGCTGCCTATGTTGGATGCACATAGTACACTCCCTATACATGGTTGAGCACATGTAGTGTCATGTTTGGCATCCCTTTTACTGTATGTGTGAGTCAGAGAGAGGTGACATTCCCTGGGTCCCTACTGTGTCAGTGTATGTGCTATCCTTTGCCTCTTTGCCAAGGCCAGGGAATACTGGGCATACCTCCAACTGCCTACTGGGGCAGACTCAGATTGTTCCTCCTCTGAGTCACTCTGTGCCTGTGCAGGCCTTGGCATTGGTGGGGGGCTGTGTGTCCCTGCCCCGTGCTCTTCCTGTGGCAGCTGTTTCTGCAGGATCATATTGTGTAGCATGGTACATACGATGGCAATCTGAGTACATGTAGCTGGTGTGTACTGCAAGGCTCCACCAGATGTGTCCAGGCACCGGAACTGTGATTTGAGCATCCCAAACACACTCTCTGTTATAATTCTAGTCTGTGCGTATACCTCATTATGGAGTTCTTGTTCAGGTGTGTGTGTGCATTTCTGATGGGTGTCATCAGCCACAGCTCCAGTGCATAACCAGCATTCCCCACTAGGTGACCATAAGGAATGTCCCCATTAGCAAATCTCTGGTACAGCTGTGTCAGATGCCAGATGTGGGAATCGTGATAGCTTCCTGAATAGCCAGCACACACATTCATTATAATGCCCTGGGCATTGTACATGACCTGGCAGTTGATGGAGGGGAAGCCCTTGCAGTTCATGTAGACCTTACCCCGCTCACCGGGTGGTGCTTTGATGTGTATGTGCATGCAGTCTATAGCACCCACTAACTCAGGGTATTCTGCTATTTGGTGGAAGAGATGCATATTGCTGGTCAACATCTCACTGGTGTTGAGGAAATATACATGCTCACCGGCATGTGCTAACATGGCATCCAGGAACTGATGGAATACCCTGGATGCTGATGCCTGTGAGATCCTCATGATATCCCCAGTTGGCCTTTGGGAGGAACCTGTGGCTTGTATTCCTAGGCCTACACATACCTTGGTATCCACTGGGATGGGTTCTCTTCTGTTAGTTCTGTGTGTCAGGCGTGGCCGCCCCAGCTCAAGAATTTGCTGTAGGAGGTCCCTGTCCACCCTATAGTGCTCCACTATCTGCAGCTCATGTAGCCCCTGGTAGGTTACCCTGGGTCTGTACACCATTCTCTGTCTCCTCACTGTGGGTTAGTCGACAACATTCTCATCCTCACCACCCTCAGCCTCTTCCACATGTTGATGTCTGATAGCTGCTGCAGCCCCTATCATTTTGTTGTTTTTGTTTGTTAAAATTTCCCTGCTTGTATACACCGGTGGTGTAGGTATGTGGGAAACAACAGAGGGAAATGTGTTTTCATAGTTTATAGTAGCGTTCTGGGATGGGCTGGTCTGCTGCCTGTGTAATTGGCTGATTCTGATACATTTCACCTGCCAGCTATGCTAGTTCTCCTTGATTACCTTCCTACTGTTGTTTTCCCTTTCCATTGCCTTCCTGTTTACGCCTGGGGTGCACCGCACAAACAGAGTGCTCAAATGTGCACAGAGCTGCTTTTTCCTGGTTTACTTTTTTTTTTCCTTTAAAACCCACTGTGTGGCATGCACACCTGCTTAGGCAATGTAAAGAGTGCTAGGCAGCGTCAGACACACCCCCTTGTTTAGCTCTGCTAAGCTAAGGGCATACCTGAGACACAGGGCTCAAATCCACTTACAGTATGCCTAACACCCCCCCCCCCCATGATGTCTGCTAACTCCTAGGCTTGCACCAAGCTATTTTTGCTCTTACACTGTTGGGTACTGACTCGTATTGAGGGGAAATCTGGGATTCAGTATCATTCCCCTCATTTGTATAGGATTGCCTGCTGTTGTATAGTTACAGGTCCCACACTGAGCCTCCCCCCTTAGCAACAACTATTCACTGGCCATGTTGTCTTCTGCCTGCCATTGAGTATAATGGCAAAATAGTAATTTTGGTTAGAATGCTTATTTTAGTTTTTTTTTTAATTTTTCGCCCGATCCTGTTTGCATGCTGCTGCCCTACGCTTACTCAGCCGAGATCAGCTAAAAAAAAAATAAAAGTTAATTTTGTTATTTTTGCAACTGTTTTCCATGCCATTGGCCATATATTTGGCCATTGGCATGCTTTCTACATAATATCCACCCTTTATTTGGAGCTGTCATGGCTCAGTTTTTTTAGTTTGCAGAAATGTACTTGGTTACTAACCGAGTACATTTCTTTTTTTTTTTTTTTTTTTAACTTTTTCAAATATAATTTTTATTGATTTTGCTTTAAGAGATAATACAATACAAAGACAATTGCAGTTACAACAATACATTAAAACAGCAGGTATTATTGAATAATAATAACTATCTACACTATATACAGTAGTGCTGTCAGAGGATGTTTCAAAACATGAGGATAATCATACTGAGGGAAAGAAAGAAAGTATGCAGGTGGTAAGTTATTTTGCCCATATAAAGTAAATAAGCCTCAATTAAGTACCCAAATCAAACCTGTTCAGTTGTCTTGAGCCTCAAAAATGAGGGGAATTTAGAAAAACAATGGTATTTAGGTAAGGAGAGGAAGGGGTATGTGAAAGCGGTGCAAGCAGTAATAGTGTGTTGTCCAATATTTGATCGTTAGTTATCAGCTAAAAGTTCAGATATGACCTCCCAAAATTTTCAGAAGTATGTGCGCTTACATGCATTGGTAATAATGAGCTTTTGTGAAGTAATGTATTTACAGCCAGATTTCTAAACCCATCCCAAGTCATTTTAGAGCAGTCTAGCCAGTTTTTGGAGATACAGAATTTAACTAGAAGGCACAATGTAATTAGGATGTGGAATCTCAATTTTGAAAATTCAAGGTTAGTAATGTGTAATACAGACATTTCCCAAGAGAGAGCTGATTTGTGATAATCCATCTTTTCAAGTCACACCTTTAAAGATCACCAAATACTGTGAGAGTAGCAGCAGAACCAAATTATATGTAAGATATCGGCCTGGGGGAAAGAACAGCAGGGACAAGCAGGGGATCTGTCAGGATTAAAGTTGTTTAAATGACTAGGAGTGCAGTATAGGTTGTTGTTAATCATGAATTGAGTCTAGATGAGCTTTTTGAAAGGGGAAAATATAAGGGTAGATTTAATAGCTGAAACTTTTTGATCATCTGTTAAGATAATCCCTTGTTGATCCCAGAATTTTGCATATACCAACTTATCTTGAAACCTGATTGTATATATAAGTTTATGAGAGTGTGAGAGCATATTCTTATTGTCTGATAAGATCTGAATCAGATTAGAAACCTGTGTGAGATCATGGTCAGGAAACATGAGGTCTTGAATTAAAGATGTAATAAACTCCCTGATTTGACGCAGGATTATAATGTATTTTTTAGATACTTTTAAGGTGTCTCTTAATTCTAATGGTGAAAGAGTTTTATGTTTGTGGATGTCCCGTAGAGAGTAGTCTTTTATTAAAGGAAAGTCACCAAGATTGATCATATTATTATTTAATTTGATATTTGGGTTTAGATGAATGGGTTGGAATATGAGGAGAGCTTTATCTAGTTTCAGGGATTTAAAGATCTCTTGGAAGGAATTGATTTTACATTTCAGGATGTGGTGAAATTTTTATTTCTTAAGTGTTACTGGGTCTAAAAAGGAGAGAGCCTTGGGATTTAAGTTATTACCCATAATATGATTGTACCACATTTTAACCCACGGGGGAGTCCATGTATGTTTAGATGGAAGACAATTAACAATAGACATTAATCTGTTGGCTTGCAAAATAGTATAGTAGAGATGTAAGTCTGGCGTACTAAGACCTCCTTTAGATTTCGGTAAGATGAGTTTCTGATATGATACTCTAACTGATTTTGGATGCCAGATAAATTTTGTAAAGGCTTTGTGAATTTTAATGAAAAATGATTTGGGAATGCAGGAGAGAGATGCTTATAGGTGATAAAGGAACTTTGGGAGGATATTCATTTTAATAATAGATGCTTTAGATAGTAGGGTCAGTTTCAACTGCTGACACCTGTTTAGGTCTTGGGATAGTGTTGACCATAGTTTGGAAGCATTAGAAAATATTGTAGAAGAGAAAGAGTGATCATAGTATGGTCCTAGGTATTTTCAAGAATAAGATATGTTAAAGGGAGAGACAGGAAAGAGATCTTCTTTGTGAGCTGCTGGATTGATCGGAAATGTGAATGATTTATTAAGATTGATTTTATAATCAGAGATATGAGCAAATGTGTTTATAGTAGCCAATATGTTTTATAATCGGTCAGAGTGTGTTCAAAGTAGACATTCAAGTCATCGGCAAATGCAGTCAGACTTATATTCATGTTTAACATTTTAAGCATTGAGTAGTAGGTTGATTGTTTAATGGAAAGAAATAGTGGTTCAAGATATAGATTGAAAAGAATGGGCGAAAGGGGGCACCCTTGTCTGGTCCTGTTTGAATTTTTTATTGGCTTTGAGGCTTTTTTATTTATATGTATACACATATATGAACTGTTATACACAATTTTAATTATATTAATAAAGTTAGAGGGAATATCAAAGTAGGATAAGACTGTGAATAGAAAACTCCAGTTGACCCTATCAAATGTCTTTGAAGCATCCAGAATCATTGCATATCTAGGACATTTATCATTTTTCAAAAGTCCAACCATAGATGCTAATGTCAGTGTATTGTCCCAGGTATGTCTTTAAGACATAAAGCCTGCTTGCTCTTTGGAGATCAAGGAAGTGATTACTTTTTTAAATTCTTACAGCTAGTAAGGAGGAAAAAATTTTGATGTCAACATTCATTAGAAAAATTGGCCTAAAATTATTCACATTCGATTTATCCAAGTTGTTTTTGGGGAGCAAGATGGTCTTTGAATGGTTGAGATAAAGGTCTGATATTCTATTAAGTGAGATATAGTTAAATAGATTAAGCAGGGTCAGAGCTAGTATCACTTTAAAGGTTTTATAGAGGTCAGAGGAATAACCATCGTGCCCTGGAGATTTCCCTGGTTTAAGATTATCAATGCTATTTAGGACTTCTTATAGGGTAATAGGGGCCAATAAGATCTTCTTCTGCTATTCATTAAGTTTAGGAAAAGTGATGTTGTTAAGATAATCTTTTATCACTGGAATTTGGATTTGTTGATTGTTGTTTGCATAGATATCGGAGTAAAGTTGATGAAATAGTTGGATAATTTGTGAGTTTGATTTGTAAAGAGTGTTCTGGTGGTAGATAAGGTTAATCCTGGGTGATCTCTGTTTATTCTTAATTAGTCTGGCTAGTACTTTTGAGGGGGTTTGAATCCATTCAGAATACTTTGTTATATACCTAAGTTCTTGCAATGAGTAATTGGAATGGTGCAGGTCCAATAATTCCTTTTGTTTGTCTAACATTTCTTTTTCCAAAGCTGGGGAGTGGTTGAATTGGATCCTGTCATCCAAGTCCATAATTTCAAATATTAACCAGTTTTCTTTCTCTTTCCTTGGTTTTTTAAGATAAGTGGATTTTTGTATAGAAAGACCTCTGATCACAGTTTTGCACGCCACCCATTGGATGTCATAATGAATGTCTGTGTTGCGAGGGTCATTACTGAGCTCTTTTAAAACTAGTGCAATTTTGTCAGTAATTGAGGAATTATGTAACAAATTATTATTTAAAGACCAGTTAGAAGCTGTATTGATTGTAGGGGGGTAGTACACAGGGTTAATAGATACAGAAATCTTTGAGTGATCTGAAAGAAATCTTGGTTCAGCACAGGATTTTATTTGCCAGTTTGTTAATATATCGGAAATTAGAAAAAAATCAATACAGGACCACGAGTTATAACATCTGGAAGAGTATGTATAATTGCTTTTATTATGAATGCTATCCCTAAAGGCAACAGGGTCTATCAGTCCAAAGTCTGAAATTAAATCCATCAGGGCAAGTGAGCCTTGTGTGTTGTATGATTTAGATCTAGTAGAGCGGTCAAGGTTAGGATCAATTACCGAATTCCAGTCACCTCCCAGGATGTAATAAAAGTTCTGGAAATTAAGTAAGAGGTTATAGATCTTTATAATAAAGTTGTGTTGACTAGAACATGTCCATATATATTAAGGACTAATATTGGTTTGGGGAGTAAAGAGGCTGAGTATATAAAGTAACTCCACCTTCCTTCATTATCTGAATTCTTGTCTAGGATGGTAGGTGTAAATTAGTTTTTTATGATAATAGCTACGCCTTTAGAGTTAGAACTATTTCCTGCTGAAATTATATCTTTAACCCATTTCCTCTTTCTTTCATTGCCCCATTCCTCTTGAACCATGTGAGTTTCTTAAATAAAACAAATGTCCGAGTCTGATTTTAAGGGGATGTGCATTAATAGATCTCTTTTATTTTTATTTTAGCATCCTCTAACATTCCATGAAGACATTTTTCACCTCATACCTAAAATTTATGTATACCATAGTTTGAGTTAGATGCGAAACTGAGGTGACCAGAGTAATCTGGGAACTATTATGAGGCTTAAGATAGTTTTACCACCTGCATACCAATATATTACAAATGATAATGCTGCACTATACTCTCTCAAATCAACCCTTGTGCCTAACCACAAATACTCTAAGTATGAGAGAGAGAAAGAAAAAAGAATTCCACAAGTGAACATATTCTGGGAGCAATTCTAGGATTAGCTAGCACAAACATAAAACTCAATTTTCATACTATGTACAATATTAAACTAATTCCAAATGACATCATCAGGAACCCCTACTAACAAATCCAACAAGCTCTAATGTGAAGTTTTTGCCAAGTTAGGGTAGTGATAGAATTTTATAGGATTTTAATGTTACAATAATTAAATAAATAAATTATTTTTAGAGAGGTATACAAAACAAATACCATATTTTACCTAGAGTATAAAAAATAAAGGAGTGGATAAAAAGCTTTAGAAAAAGATTCAGGAGAAGGAAGATGTTTCAACAATTAGTTACAGACAATGTTAAGCAGATTATATGCATATATTCAATAGTTTAAAATAAACAACAAAGCACACATGAGTCATCATATCAAACTCTTAAGGCAATTACATTTACCAGGTCATTAAATTTGCCTATTGATTTAAAATTGGTGAAGGTTAGAGAGCTCTACAGACCAGCACACGATATATTGTTTGATTATATAAATATTTTCAAACAATACACGAATGTGAATTTATCACTAATCCAGACCACACACTTATAATCATGCCAAGTATGCAGTAAGGAGTAGTAGTATGACTTTACCCAGACACAGATAAACAAGAACAAAAAGAGAAAAAAGAACCCGAATTGTGCAGCTCCGGTGTTAAAACATTAGTGTCGTAGCTTTAAAAGAAGCATAACAGATTACATTGACCCATCACCCATTACAGTTACCATGGTATCTGGTTAGCCCATTACAGTTACCATGGTATCTGGTTAGAGCAGTTACTTAACCTTTATTACACATGGACAAAATATTCGTTGAAATAAACCTCCTATTTGTTCAGAGCTCAACAACTGGCTCAGCTGCTCTCTCAACAGCTACAACCACCATAAGAAAAAACTAGCAAGATAGTTAAATCAAGTTTGTGGTGTTATACATTGCTGGAGTACCAGGGCAAATTACCTTGATAGCCCTATATATGCAGGACACAAGCCTTCTGATTCTAGTCTAAATTGAGCCAGAATGCCGACAAGTAAGCAGATCCATGCTCACCTTGTTAGAAATAAATTATAATGTAAAACCATACATAGTGACGTTGCGCTAGATCATTTGAGCTCTAATCCAAGCTCAGAATCTCTACTCCTTATCTGATGACTCCTCGTAGAATTGTAACTCTCCTGATCCATTCTAGCCTGTCAAATTGAGTCTGCAGGTGCAGAGAGGGGCATGACTATTTGAGGAACCCCACCAGTCATAACCGCTACAGCTAGAGGCATAGGAAACCTCAGCTGATCGTTGGCCCAAGCAGAGAAGTGATTATCTCTTCCGGTATTCCCCTAATTGCTTACCAGCCATGTAATATTTGTCAGAGACTTGATTTATTGAACGGGGAACCAAGCTAAGAGTGAGTCACTCCACGAGCACACTGGATTTAAATGCTCTCCCTTGAACAGCAACCAGTTAACGGCTATAACAGAAGAGCATTATCATACCTGCGAGATGAAGACGCTGTGCACAAAAACCTCAACAATGTTCCTTACTTCATTGTAAGCTTTAACATTAGGACTAAAGCATTCACAAATTTCAGGTTACGATACTGGGTAATAATAGAGTGTGAGGAGAGGAGGGCATCCATAGTGATCCTTATGTTCTCGGCCACAAAATACAGGAAGATTGCAGGAAGTACTCCATCCTTTAGTTGTGTTATGGATTACTGGAGCCATCAGTTGCCACTTTTTTAGAGTTCTACTGGCAACTTCACTTCAAACTGAAGGGGCCTGATGAATAGAGCTGAGCATCAATCAGTGTTACTAACAGCTGAAATGCATCATAGCTGGATGACTACACTACCTGACATGTATGCATTACACATTACCCCTGACAACATCTTACACTGCAGTACATTGCTGCACTCTATTACAGTCACTGTGTGCATAAAAACCATATTAGTCTGTCCCTACCTCAATGTTATGGATGACAGGGATGTGGCACAGGTAACATCATATGCCAGGGTGTGTCGCTAGTTTGCCAGAGGCTGAGGGTGGTCCATACATTTGACACCATGTGTGTGGGTGAGGGGTTTAATTCTTTGATTGAGGCGGAGTGATGTGTGGCGGTATGGGGTTGCCCTAGGTGTGTTTGCATAGTGTGTGGGTATGCATGCACACAGTTCTGCCATGTGGCTACCCTATACAGGTGTTTTTGGAAAGCTGCAGACCATAGCTGGAAGGGTGTGCAGTTCACCAGCTTTGGCCATGGACACGTTGACTGTGCCTGCCAGAGGTTCCATGGGCATGTGCTGGTACAGACCTTGATGTACTACTCTACCCTGATTAAGACAGATGTCCACTGAAACCATGTCCCCCCAGGACTGGCCAGGGCCACATGCACGAGGCCTGCTGTGGTGTGGTGTGGACAGCAGCCCCAGTGATGTGCTGGGGCTGGTACTGACACTATAGGAGCAGCTTAGCATCCTAGCACATCCACGTTGATTGCCAGCTACTGGTGTTTCTGGCCTATGTCCATGTGGCCATCGCACCACTCCCACCATGTTTTCAAGCATGGACATACCACGGTCGAGGAGGCCCACCATCTCACCCCACCATCTATCCATGATTTCGTTCTGTTCATGGAGGGCAGCAGCAAGTTCACAGATGTTGTCACTTATAGATGAGAAAGCAGCCCTCTGCAGCCTCAGGCCCTGTTTATTGTGCATTTCCATACATGCCTGTGCCTCCATGACAGCCTGAAACATGCGCCTGGTGGTACCAGTTGTGGCGCCTCTGCCAGCGGCCCTCCCACGAGCACCACAGTACATCTGCCTATGTGGTGCTTTGGCCGGACATCTGGCTATGCTGACTGTGACCCAACACAGTCGGCATGGAAACCACACTCTCCTGGGCACTGGCACCAATCACCAACTGTCCATCTGCTTTGGCCACTGGTGATGGGGTGTGTATGGGCACTGTAACTGTGTGTGGGCTTGATGTGGCTAGGAAGATGATGACAAATGATGGTGCAGTGTCAGCCTCTGACAACCCTACCTGTGCCTCAACAGTACCATCATCATCATCATCGGTGTCTGTACCGACACCAACCTCAGATTGCATGCAGGAGGGACCTTGACCCACCTTGCCACTGTTGGGGAAACAAACACGCACTTTAAGACCTGTACAGAATTGCATAACAGTACACACATTTACACACACAGACCCACACACACACACACACACACACACACACACACACACACACACACACACACACTGACAGTCCACATTACTACCTCCCTGTCCCTGGGTTTACAGACAGTCCCACATTCAGTTACATATGTTCCCCATCCTGCATGGAACTTGCTAACATACATTCATTAATACTACCCATTAACATATCATTCCTCTCCATGCCTACACATGTGATCACAACACATGACCTGTTACTCCATCACCTCCCTGACTTGAGTGGAGTAGGTTGTACATGGCCTCACTGCTCTCATCCAGTGTTAATGTTGTGTATGTCCGGTCATCATGTACATGGCCCCTATATGGTAGGGGCGACTACATTCACTACATTTTTCACACACCGGAGTCTCATACTACAGTCTTGCTCAGTCCATGCCACATCTGCTGCACAATCAACCTATCATGTGGACAACAGTAATATCTGGATATACTCACTGGTGTGCTCTGGTAATTCCCCATTGCATCAGTAGTGCTGCATACATGGGTAGTCGGTTATCTATCTGCTGATGGCAATATGATGTGTATACCTGGTGTGTACTTTCCCTCCCAATGCATGTTTCATGCTACAGACCTTGTTATACTATCAACTGTCCTGTGATCACATATCAGACAAGTTTTCCTGGTGTCTCATGTGTCACTCCATGTCCATGTATGACACAATCCCAAGGAGAAGTACTGCCATGCGATCAACCCCACAATCACATATGCATACATGGACACCCACACAAACAGACACACATGTACACACACATCTGACATGCATTGACTCCACTCCACTCCACCAGATTGCACTTACAGACACAATAAACAGACACCCACTCCCCCCACACACACACCTACATGTGAGGTTGCACAATTTTTGTACACACAGTCCTCCTATTACCCTTCTGTCAGCATGCATTACATATGCTACTCAATAGCATGCAGTGCAGCTATAGTGACTTCATGCTAGTGCCAGTATACATGTGTGTGATATATGGGCTGTATTGGTAGGTGATGGCCCTTCTCCTTGATAACACTGCACCCATGTACACAGTGTTACTGTGGACCTGTTCTGCACCCTACCTTGTACTGTTCACCATACCTCACAGGTGTACAAACCATTGCTGCATGTGTAGTACTGTGTCAGTTATGTCAGCTCCAATGCTCACAGCCCCTATGTGCTTGAGCGACACATACCTGGGATGATATGTGGACAGATGTCATTTGTAAATGCCTGATGTCTGGTTTACAGATCACAACATCAGCAGTGCATGTATGACCAATACAAGACAATTACAATGACAAACGCCAGACCCTACCATGGCTATGGGGGGTGCCCTACACATGTTCCACAACTCTGCATGCTTGCAAGGTTTACTCATGTGCACATCCCTTGGAGTTCACACACTGCTGTCACTATTGCTGTGGAGTTAGGGTTACATCTGCCACAGTTACTGAACCTGACTGTGTGCAGATAGAGCAATTCATAGCATACGTAGGATCCCTGCTGCAGTGTACTGCTGTGTCATGATGATACACCCTCCCCACCTCCAGCCTTTTTGCAGATGCTTGACAACTATGGCCTACACATGTGTCAGTTTGCAGTGTCCCAAGAATAGGACACTACGTGCAACAGCCTACTACCAGTACTATGTTACGCCATAGTGTCAATCTGTAACAGTTGCTATTGTAATACAGGTATATTTACTGTTGTAGCACCGTATGAGTGTGTTGTTTCATGCATGTCCCTACACTAGGCTGTGTTGCCCACCATTCTTCTCATCCCTGTGGACACATTTCACAATGACAGGATGTTAGTTATCTTGCATATGTCTGATGTACCCCTCCGATACCCTATCATGTTCTCCACTGTGATGCGGTGCACATGTGTGTGAAAGGGACAGCTATGTATGGGGTGAGATTTTTTGGGGGGAACAGATTACCCTCTTTTTTTAGATGAGAGTGGGATGTTGGGGAGAGGAAGTAGGTATATTTGGAGAGATAGGTTGGGTAGGTTAACAGATAAGACAACCAAGACACATACAGGGGCAGTATATGAAATATGTGGGGGTAAACACCTTGGACGGGGAGGGGTGTTTGTAAGTAGCAAGCCCATGAGCCCCCAAATGGAAACATTGGGACTGAGTTCCCCACCCATGGGTAGTCACCACTGCACCTTCACGGCCCCAAAGGTAGCTGTGCTGGGGACTGGGTAGGAGGGGCAGGCTCACCCTCTAATTGCGCCACATGGCCCTCAAGCTGGCGTAGCTGGTCTCGAATCTTCTTGTCGAGCTCCCTATGCACCATGGCCCGAACCTGACACCGGGTGACAGGTACCTCTCTGCCCCCGCTCCTGGGGGGGGGGGGCGAGCCCCATCCCCTGAGGCAGTTCCACCCAAAGGTGGTGCAAGGCCAACGGAGGAGGAGGTCCCAGGCTGGGCCCAGATGTGCTGGTGGCCGGTGTTATGGCCAGCTGAGGTGGGACAGGTGGGTCCGCTGACACCGTCCTACCCATATGAGCTATGGTGTTGCAGTTTTAGGAAAGATATTGGTTAATAACAGTCAACAGCATTCAAGATTAGTTATAACAGCATGCATAGGTATTTCCATTAACCCAAGACAACAGATTTACAACAGTTGCAGGGTGAGCAGAACACATGCATATATGGGACAACAGTGGCCATTACAACAGCATGCAGGTTTCATTGATGGCAACAGGCCACCAATATGGGAGTATATTAACATGGCACATGCATAGAACCAAATGTGGATATTTATAAACCAATAGGACATATGTCCCAACAAAAGTTTAGAGTGTACATGTACCCATTGAGGTGTGTAATTAGGTTATTGTTGCACATATGGTGGTGGTAAGAGAGAGAAGCCAATTAACAACTAATATATCGCTGTAGTTTTCACAACATTCTTAGTCACTGCAGTGATCTGTCCCTTGCATGTATTATTACACTACCCAATGTCCTTACTTTGTACAATGGTAGGTTTGTAGATTAGTATATACGTGGACTGTGTCTTAAGTATAGTCTACACCTCTTACCTGTTATAGATGTTGAGAAAATCATTGTTAACAGTACCTGACAAGTTCTACACATACTCCCAGATTCCATGTTTGTAGACAGGTATATGAGTGAACTGTGTTGTACCTACAGTCTACACCTCTTACCTGTTATAGCTGTGGAGGGAACTTTGATAACACTACCTGACAAATTCTACACATACTCCCAGATTCCATGCTTGTAGACAAGTATATAAGTGAACTGTGTTGTGCCTACAGTCTACACCTCTTACCTGTTATAGCTGTGGAGGAAATCTTTAACACTACCTGACAAATTCCACACATACACACAGATTCCATGTTGATGTTATACACATACCTAACAATCTGGTATTGCACACACTCTGGTCAAGGCTTGACAGGATGCAGTTAATGTGACATATTTTGAGAATAGCTGTCATACACTTTGGGTGAGATGCCACAATGACAGGTTTGTTTTCATATACATTCTCTGACTATGTTCAGGTCTGACTATCAGTTATATGTCAGTAAAAGCTGCCTACATTTCTTAGATCATCACACTGATTTGTCAGGGGAACAGGTTACTGGGCAGCAGATATGGGCTATTTATCTGGACATGCTGGACAGATCAGAACAGTTGACGGGTATGACTATGCCTACAGCTTACTGCATGAACATTCTGCCACAGTCTGCACAGTTGATGGTTTTGATTATGCTTACAGCTTACTATCTGAACATTCTAGAATATTCTGTACAGTTATTGGGTCTAATTATGCATACAGCTTTCTATCTGAACATTCTCACAGACTCTGTATGGTTGTGGGGTATGATTATGCATACAACTTACTACCACTCTCAGGATTCACTCCCCTACTGTGTGTGGTAAAAATATTACAGTTGACATCACAGTACACTGTGCTATCAGGGAATTGGTGTGAAGCATTCCAATGCTTTCTAAGTCTCCCTCTGTTGTACAATATGAATGACCTCTTGGGACTTCTAACATTGTTATACTGAACCTCCTACACATTTTATCTGTTATATTGATTTGTTATGACAGTACATGCAAGATTATTACCAACCTGCCTTCCCACACAGCCTTTGCAGCCTAGCAGCATGGGCTTGCTGGTTCGCAGCCTACTCATCTGCAGCTGTCAGAGAAATACAGTGATATTTAGCCATTACCTGTTCATAGTATACACAAGCTAGGCAATCATTATCTACGTAGTAGAATGAGTACTTAGTGCTGGGGCATTGGTCATCTACCTTGATTCTCGGATCCACTGCTCCAAGAGATCACCCTCCACTGCTTCAGGTCAGCATGATGATGCCTGACCTGCTCACCAGTCCGGGGGGTACCAGTGGCACTGGTGAGGTCACGGGCGGGACTGTCCCAGGCCTCCACTTTATTCTGAGAACCCTGGTACTGGCCCTGCAGTAGTCTCTGCTCATTGTGTTTTACCAGGAGCCATACCATGAATCTGGACTCCTGGGTGCTCCAGCGCTGCACTCTAAATCGAGTGCCTTCCCCTACTCCAGCCATTCTGCCTATAGTAGGGAGCTGCAGCCAGTTATGGGAAGTATTCACACCTGTGGGGTTTAAATACACCTGATTTCCCACACTTTCCCATGATTGGATGATTTTGAAAGGGCTAAGCTATTGGCACACCTACTTACCTAATGTTGGCATTGCTTAAATGGATATACCACTGGACAGATTGAGTTAGCCAGTCTACACATTGCTTACATCAAGTAAGCTGAGCTGTGCAATGCTTAGGGTTGCTTAATATTTAATGTGTCTGGTATCCGTGATTCATGTGTACATACACTTTATGGGGTCCTGGGGACTTCATCACTTTATTACAATAACACCTCACATCTGGCCTTACTGCAGTACTCCAGTTCACATATTTATGTTATGTGACAGGTTATACAACATCACACTGTACGTAGATTCCTTTCACATGTTCAGTTTGATTTTCTTATGGTGAGGATTTGTTTGTTGAAACCTCAATCTTATGTACTGCTATGATGGCTTAGTGGTTAACTACTGTGACTAAAATGTACAGGGTCTTAGGTTCGAGCCTTGCAGAGGTTGTTTATTTTGTTGCTGGGCAGAACATGGGCCGTTGGATACAGAGTGATTAAGGCACTTTAAAGCAGCTGTAAGTGGGTTTGCACGGGTTTGCACAGAGTTAAGCACTGCTAACTTCCTGCTACAGTTTCTTACACTCAGTTAGCTTCTAAATTGCTTAGTCTGTGTAGGCAGTGCTTACCCCTGCACAAATGCACTTAAACACGCTTATTTTTGCTTACATATGCTTACTACTGCTTATTTGTGCTTAAACCTGCTTACTGGTGTCTTATTCATTATGACACTGACACATCACATGTTCATTTCCTGCAGTACTCCATTTCATAAATATATGTTATTTAGTGGGTTTTGCAACAAAAATATTGGTTATAAAGTGCTTTGCCATGTAAAATAGACTTTGCTGCAGTGGGATTCAAATTGGGAATGCCTGTCCATTAGGCAAATGCTCTGCCCACTACACTATTGCTGTGCTGCTTCATTTGCATATATCTTCCTTGTTATCCTCTTCAGCATTTTAAGCTGCTTTAACTGTAGCTAAGCAATGGGCACACCTGCACACCTATGGTTAGCTGTATTCAGATTAAAAAAAAAATAAAGGGGTTTCTTCCTTTGATTTTTATGTACTGTTGCTGTTGTACACGTGGGGAACTATTGGTGGGGATATGCGGACACCTATGAGTGATCTCGCTCATTTCTTACCACTTTCTGCTGTTCTACATTGCAGTGGCATGTTTATTCTGAGAGCTCTGCTTTCAGACATGTCCCCTGCACTTTTACACACTCCATGTAAGCCTAGGAGCTCAGGCAGCACACCTTATTAATATGCATGGCGCACTGTCATCCTGCTCCTAAGCTAGTCCTGCACGGAAGTTTAGTAAATCGGGGGGGGGGGGGTGTGCATTACTGCAAGATTTTAGCATTCCATTTCCAAAAGTATAATTACTCATTTAGTCATTTATTAAAGCGTTACTGGTAAATTTGTGCATAGTCTGGTGTCTTAGTCTGTGGTAGGATTTTAGTAGCGGCAGTATTGGGATTTCTGCTCCAGAAACCTGATTGACGTCTTCGAATCAGTCTCCGGAGCCATGGATAAGAGTAAGGTGGTCCACACAGCCTATCTAGACCTTGCAAAGGCCTTTGACACCATCCCCCACTCTGGAATCATAGATAAACTTACTAATCCCTACATCACCCAATGGGTTGCTAACTGGCTTACTGATAGAAGCCACACTGTATAAGTAGCCGACTCCAAATCCAGCTCCAGACAAGTGATATGTGGAGTACCTCAGGGTTCAGTCCTGGGACTGCTCTTGTTTGGCATCTACTTCTCTGAAGTACAGGCCAACACTAAGGGACTCTGGCTAACAAAGTTCACAGATGACTGCAAACTGGGAGCCATTATTGAATCCCCAAATGATGTGGATACTCTACAAAAGGGCCTTACAAAAACAGATGCTTGATGCCAGAGCCATGGGCTCAAGCTCAATGACAAGAAATGTATAGTTATCCCCTTTGGGAAAAAACATGTACCCCTGAATTACCATATAGGTGGCAGTAAACCAAACACTGAAAGTGTGAGAAGAGACTTAGGGACACAGGTGGACAGTGGTCTCACCTTCGATAACCACATTGCCACAACTGTCAATAAATCCTACTATGTGGCCCACCTCATCACTAAGGGCTTTTCCTTCAGAAAAAAGGAGGTCACTGTCCCACTGTACTCATCCCTCATTAGACCCATTATAGAATACAACGCCCTGTTTGGTATGTACCTCTCAAGACATCTGCAACAACTGGAAAAGCCACAGAAATACCTCACTAAAAGAATCCCTATGCTGACCGCCTTAAAAAACTCCAGCTATACTCTGTCGCATATCGTCTACTCAGAGATGATCTCTGCTTAACATACAAGGCCATGTCAAACCCAGAGCTGTTAGACATGCTACACTTAAAGAAATCCCAATCCCTCAGAGCCACACTCTCCAGGGATCTAAACCTTGTCATCACAATAAACAAAACATGCTGGAGGGATAGGTTCCTGACCCAGAGACTCCCCAGACACTGGAATAGATTGCCCATACATGTCAAGCAGAGTGCCTCTTTGGCCCTCTTCAAAAAGAACCTTGACGATTGGATGGCAGAATGGAAATTCACCCCGGGGATCACATCAGTTGCCCTGCTAGACAGGGGTCCAGGGAAGTAAATAGTGTGGGAAAAAATAGCCAGGGAATTGTTATGGCTAGGCTTGTATAGGCCCCAGGGCTGATAGCCTAGTACCAACCTATGAACCTATGAACCTATTCAACACTTTTTGTAGCTGTATATACCTCCTTAAAGTTGCATTCCAGTGCCTCTCTGTTTAAATTGATACTGTTCTTTGCCATGTTCTTTGAGTCCCCCCCCGACTCAGACATTACGCTAAACATTTCTGAAATTCTGAAATTTTACCCATAGCACTAGAGCTCCACTTTGAAATTATTTTACAACCCCCCACCCTTTCTTGTTATGGTTTTCAAAGGCTGTACCTCTGGCTTCTGTCCCTTGTGGTAATTTGACTTCCAAAGCCCCCCTTCACTCTTTCATTGTTATTGTCAGTTTAAGTACTTTCCCATCCATTGTTTACATATATCCTTAATACTAAGTGCCCACATAGCAAACTAGTATTGCTCTTGAGTAAACCTTCCTTACTACAAATTGTCTCTAGCACTGTAAAAAGCACTACTATCAAATCTAGCACAATTTAACCTAGTCTAGTGCCAAAACTCATATAACACAGTCCATGACCTATAGTACCCACACAAATACAGGTCCAGACAACGTGGATATGCAATTTCCAAATGTCTCTGTAGCCATATTGACATTCTGAGACAATATAGCAATTGCCTTATGTTTGCAGACAACCATTTAATCCTTTAAACACAGTGTGAGAGAGATGTACATACGTAATTTCACTGGAGGCAACAATCTGTAATAAAAACAAGGTTGTCAGGAACAGATAAGAACTACATCCAGCACACATAGTGTCTACCACACACATAGACCAACCTTTGCTGAGGCACTAAAAAGCAATATTCCCAAACCACAAAGATCTCCTCAGCCTATAAATGACAACACCTGTCCTGGACAACCTCTAAAGCATTCTGCAAAAGTAACACAAAGTACCGCACTTACATTTACACCCAATGGAGCCCCAAAAGCAAAGCCCATAAGGCAAGCCAACATATTACCCAGGACTCTTGTCATAGGGGACTCCATTGTTGGATACTACTCACCATACTGAACAGGTAGAAGATAACAGTTATCTGGAGCCAGTATACAGAAGAGAAGATAACAGCTGCTTATTTGCAGCTATAATCCACCAAGTTACACACATACTGAACTAATTACACCACAGGTGCCATTAATGACCTATGTTGTACTTCCCTGAACTATATGAAGAGATACATTGTTGAAAACTCTGAATATGTGTCTCAGGCAGGTATGTGCCTTGCCTTGAGCAGCATTCTCCTTTCACCAAGGATGATGCCACTGTATGAAAATAAGATGATTAGCTTCAATAATTTTTGGTGTCTTTCCAGGGGGATTCAATATTTGTCAGCATGGGACAAGGATTAGCAAACCATGTTGCCTTACAAAGTCCCATACCATATCCAAGCAAGCTAGAGGTCACCCTGTATGTCCCTGGTATCCCATAGCTTGTACCTAGACCTACTGGAGACACTCACCTTTAAAGCAAATACCCTATCTATAGGAAACTTTAACTACCTCTCTATAGTCTGGGCAACATACACTGCCTCATACTCACAGGCACAATGATTCCTGGACTTTATTAACACAATTAACCCTGAGCAGATAGTATCATACCCATCAGAGGTTTAAACATACTGAACCCTGTACTCACCAATATGGGAGAGTGCTACACCTATGAACCCCCCACCCCATGCCATTTCCTCACTAGGGAAGTCAGACCACATAGCTGTCTCCTTTGAAATAACAATCAACTCAGTAAATCCAGCAAACTCTGTTACAGTTAGGAACTATTCCAAAGGAAACTACATTCCGTTAAGAGATAGTTTGTCGAAATTCTATGCTCCTCTCAACCCTAATCTCACAGCAACCTATGTGGAATTGTTCATAGAGACCCTATAAACTATGTAAATGCCTATATAGAGGCTGTTGTACCTACTAGAATTAATCTCAAAAGTAAATTTAAAAACAAACCACACCGGAGATACATAACCTTAGTAATGTATATTAGGAAAAGGAAAAAAGTCATGGCTAAAAACAGGAACAACATCTCCCACAATTACAGTAGCTCTCTAATTAAACTAAACAGGAAACTAAGAGGACTAATTAAAGTCCAGCATGTCCAATTATGAGGTCAAGATAGCCTCAGAGGGTAAAGACAACCACAAGGCCTTCTAAGGCTATGTCCAATACCTCAAAGGCAGCACTCACCAGAGTGCCAAGATGGTGGTCATTGGTGCCACCTTTACTGAGCAACATAGCAAATTTGTTGACTGACAAATTCAGCTCAGACTTCTCCTCCCATCCTCCCAGCCTGCCCCCCCATGAAAACCTACTAACATAACACCTACAACTCTTAACAGGGAGCTGATCATTGTTGCACTTACTAAGGCTTAAAACACATCCTAAACTGGCCCCAACAATATCCCAGGATGCCTCCTCAATAGATTGAAACATGACCTATCTGGACCACGTGAGTCATTTTTCAACTATAGCCTCAAAACAAGCTTTGTACAACAAGAATGGAGGACTGAAATGGTTATCCCACTTCACAAGGATGCGCCATCTACTAACCCTGGAAACTACAGACCTATCAGTCTGACTAGTCAAATATGCAAAGCCATGAAATGAACTATCATGGAAATGATCAATAAAGACATAGGCAACCTTCAGATACTGTACCCAACCCAGTTTGCATTTGTTAAGGGAAGGTTATGCCTACTAAACCTGGTTGACTTCTGATAAGGTCACCAAGGCAATAGATGAGTGTAGAATGGTGCATGTCACCTACTTGAACCTGGTTAAGGAATTCAGTCCAATACCCCACTTGGCTATAGTTGACAAATTCAGTGAACTGGGCATAAACCCCTACACAATTCACTTGATTGCCAGTTGATTCACAGACAGGACCCAGGAAGTCAAGATTGGTGATAACACCTCCACTAAGAGACCATTCATCAGTGGGGTACCTCGGGGCTCCATTCTGGGACTGCTCCTATTCGATACTACTTACTTCTCAGAAGCAAAGGCTAATGTCAAAGACCTTTGGCTGATCAAGCTTACAGATGACTGCAAATTGGGAGCTATCACTGATTGCCCCCATGAGACAAACATCTTACAAGAAAATTTAACACAGACAAATGACTAATGTCAAAGTCACAGTCTCATACCTCTCAACCATACTGAATTACACCGAATTTCATGAAGCTGAAATAAAGGGGGGCAATGAATTCCAGACTGGCCCCTTGAAATTAAGATTTTTTTTTCTTTATTTACAATTTTTAGTTAATGCCAACGTCATTGTGCATTGCCAGTGTATCCCAAAAGGTCATTAATGTGCAGGGGCATGCGTGACTATGTCAGCATCGTGAGACAGTGCCTGACACTGACTGACTGGGAAACATGTTTAAAAAAAAATTGTTTATGGCTGCCGGCCTACCCGCTACTTCCAGCAGCCAAAAAAAGAGGGTATCATGTCAGTACAATGAACAAACAAGTCGTCAGTCACGTTACCGGCTTGTGAACAAACTGTTGAAGTTAGTCTGAGAAAAGTTTCAGCAACCTGCATTCGGTTTTGTTAACAAAGCAATGCACACTATTAAGAATGCTATATAACATTGTTCTACCTGGACCTGGGCATTGGGGATTTAGGGTTACTGGTGGCATCAATTTTTATCAGCCATTAACAATATCGAGGGTATGTAGGTTTTATGAAAGTACGAGGTACCTATATATTTTTTAATTTTTTTCATTCAAAGTATGTTACTAAGGAATTTGTGTGATACCTATCTAAAATAACACTTAATAAGGAAGGACTTTTTTGGCAAACTTTAGATGATAAGCCATTTGTGTTGATTCTGACTGGTGAAGTGAATAATGCAGTTACATATTTTTAAGTAGTACAATCTTATACAGATGTACATGTGTTACTCTGGTGTTATTTTTGCATTTCAAATGATTAACTTGCTGTGGCGAACATTGTGATCTAATGATCAAGGCTAAAAATATTCTAAGTGTTGTAGTTCTGTCAACCTGTGACCGTACTAACAAGCAAATAATATCCAAGGCGCTAACTGACAGATATTGACATTTGATTGATTAGTTGTCTTTATTGGTTAAACTGATGAGAAGCTGTGCTGCTCTCTACATAAAGCCAGTCACTCCTAAAGACTGCCATTCAGTGTGGGGGATGTTTTCTGATTCTAGTAATAAGGGTAATCCCACCCTCTTGCTACAAGTGGCAAAGAACAAAAAGGTGTATAGAGCTTTTGAAAAGCTGTCATCTGCTGCTGAATTTGCCTCCTATTTTTACCCTGTCCCTTGTGAAATGCTCAATTTATCAGTAAATCAATGAATATTACAGACAGTCATGCTAGAAATTAGATGTTCATAACTTACTGTGCAGAAAATGCATGTTGATGGTATCCCGCAATTCCAGTGGTGTGGGCAGGGTTACATAATTATGTACATTTTATGTTAATCAGCATCCCAATTTTTGGCTGATTATACTTACTTTTCATGGGCTTTTGTCCAGATTTTTGATGTTTCCAAGTTGAGAGGTATGCAAAGTCTTAAACTCATTGCCAAGAAATGCATTATAATGCCTTTTGGGAAAATTACCACCAAAGCTAATTATTCCATCAGTAAGACACCCTTAAAAGTTGACCCGGTAGTCAGGAATCTGGGAACATATGTAGACAGTAATCGGCCTTTGAACAACACATGGCCAAGGTAGCAAGAAAATCATTCTATGTCATCCCAACTTATAAGTAAAGGCATGGTATCCAGGACCAGTGAAGTAATAGTGGCACTTTATTCAGCTTTTATCAGACCTATCATGGAGTATAATGCCTCCTTTGGCACATACCTGACCAGACTTATAAAACAGTAGAAACACCAACAAAAGTTCCTTACCAGGAGAAACCAGGGTATAAACACATTGTCATATATGGATCACCTTAAAGCCCTATCTTTGTTATCTGCCTCCTGCAGGTTACGGACAGGCAGTCTATGCCTGGCATACAGGGCATCCTCAGACCCACTTGAAATGGACTGTTTGCACGTCCAGAAAATGAAAAACATCAGAATTGCTAGACACAAAGATTTAAATTTACTTGTAGCATAAATAAGACATGTTGTCAAGACAGATATGTGTCACAGGGGATCCCCATGCTGTGAAACAGGCTCCGCATCTATGAGTAGCAGAGGCCATCCCTGTCCTTATTTAAGCATAACCTTGACAAATGGATGGGAAATCAGCAAATCACCCTGGGTCTGGACCCCATGTGTCTGATAGAAAGAGGCAGACAGTAATGCCAAACTAACATACCCCCTCCCTACAATTAACCTCTAGAAACTTCCTAATATATCCCCTCGTAATAAACACCCATGATACATACAGACACAACCGGGTTGGACTGCATGGCTAGGGTTATAAAAGCCCAGTTGGTCATTAGACTACTATATACCTATGAACCTATCATAAGCTTAGTATATACCTATGATATCTGGATCACATCGTAAGCTATCAGCCCTTCCCCCTCATGCACTCAAGATGCCCAAAACAATATAATCCAGAATGTCACTGAATACAACTACATAGGACTTGACCCTACTTTTAATTTATTAAACACACACACAGTGTTACTCCAAAAAGTTCTTAGTCAGCTAAAATTACTTTATAAACTTTGACATCTTCTTTCTCTTTCAGCTAAGATATCCATAGCAAAAATATCCATCTTCCAGAAACAGTGTACTGTTTACTATTACCATCCCTGTACTCAACTTAGAATGAGCTGGGATTCCAGACAATCAAAAACAACATTTACAGATTTGCCTTTCTTGTGCATAGACATACTCATCATTGTGACCTCATTAATAGACTCATTTGCCTTCTAGTCACAGACTGAGGTCCTTTGTTACTCAGCTCCCCTACTATTTAAAATTAAGAAACTGGGATACTGCCCTCCTTTGAAAGAAAACTACAATTGAAAGAATATATATATTCATTAAGGGATTGCCTGAAAGACTACAGGACCCTGGCTCACCCATGATTTAAATCCCGAACTGGAGAAAAAGCATCCTCAAGATCTGCTCCCATCCACTTGGAATCAGCTTCCCACAGGCATTAGAGCATCTGAAACATTAAAGGACTTCAAAAAAAAATTCTACTAAGTCAGCTAAAAATGAATCCAGGTACATGTGCTTTAAAGAAGATGGTGATTTTACCAAATACAAATGCCAATCAGCTAATGCAAAAGTACAGGAAAACAGATGAAACTCAGTGCCATGTATCAATGAAATCTAATGTACATTTAGGTTCATAAGATCCTAGGTGTATACTAAGCTATGACTACTGGAGCCTTTTTAAGCCTTGCTATGCATTCCAAATCTCTGACAAGTTCTGGTACCCCTAGTAAGTGTAAGCAGGGGCTTGGGACATGACACATTTGCAAGCAGGGGCCTGGGAGATGAACCATTTACAGGCTGTGTCCAACATAGGTGCCAAACTAGGAATTAATTTCCTATTCCCAATCCAATTGTCCAAGTTACACTTGAATTGGGTTAGGAAGGAACTCTGCTTTGCAAGGATGAGAAACCTGTTCCAGAGACGGGGTAGTCTCTGGCATACACACCTGTCTCTCCAGCAGATCCCATTTATAGCCCAGTCTTTATAATGGATAATTCTGGTGCTGCTTGCTTAGCAGGTATGCAGGAGGTCCAATGATACCTTCTATGGCAGATATAGATCTCTCCTTAACAGCCTGTAGGAGACAGAATACAGGGACAGGGCTTTGAGGTGCTTCACACAGGGACTTGTTGTTTATGTCCTGTATTCTTTTAGTGAGGAACCACTGTGGATGTTCTAATTGGTGGATGTGCCTGCTTAGGTACATACCAAAGGGGCTAGTGTACTCAATAATAGGTCTGATGAATGCCAAATACAGTGGAGCAACAACCTCCTTAGATCTAGATTCCATGCCTTTGTTTATAAGTTGCACAACGTGTGATTTCCTCACTACTGCAGACTCATTGCAACCAAGGGCTAGATTACTGTCTACACATGTCCCCAAGTCCCTGACCACTGGAGCAATGTGCTGTGTTGTCAGTATGATAGTTCCCAGGGGTGGATGAATTCCTGAAAAATTCCGGTATGCATTTCTTGGCATTTAGTTTTAGTCCATAGCTGTAACACCAGTTATTTGTCTGTGTTAGCTCTTCTTGCAGAACATTAGCATCAGTGGGGGATTCTATGACTGATCCCAATTTGCATTAATCTGAAAATTTGGTAAGCCAGAGGCACTGCATGCTAGCCCTGACTGGACTTATTGTAGATGATGTGCAATTTTCTACAGTACAAACTCCTATATTTTACTTTTGCATTGTTTTTCTGCATCTTTATCTGTTGTATTATCTTACATCTGGTTTATCTATACTTAAAGCCATTACAAAATTTAATATTATTTTTTTTTGCAAGCTTGAATTTGCTCTGCAAATCAAGTTATTTTACATGTCTTTGTATTTATTCCCTCAAGCCCAGGTCATGGCTGATATGGTTGAATGACCTGCCAACTTACCTTCTTAAAAATAGCAAATAAATAAACATTGCACATTTACTAAATTCAAAAGATGTTTCAGGACTTGCGTATAACTTGTTTCACAGGCACTCCATGAAAGTTTTGTTCTATGTGTATGCATCTTGTATAATGCGAATTATAAAATTAGATGCTTTGAAGAGTCTTCCCTCATATGCCTAAGAGGATTCACCCTAATGCCATTATATCTTGGTAGTTACAAAGAAAAAGGCTATATAAGTCAGTCATTATATTTAAAAAGAAGCCACTGACTAGAAAAATATTTTAACTTGGGTATGAGTGCTGTAGATGCGGGTAAGTAAGCCTTAGACAGACAAAAAGTAGTGAAATAGGGTCAGCTTTTACAAACAAGCTCATTCTGCATTCTGGCTGAATGCATGTTGAGTGTGATCTTGCAAAACTTGCTATTTAAAATGATTTCTACTGACACTCTTGCTAGCTTTTTAGGTCATTCATGAAGGAACATCTAATTCAGATGTATTATGTCTAAAGATAAATCATTGGCAATTACAGAGAACAAGTCTAATTAACTTGGATAATTTAAACAAAATTAGTAATGTAGACGATTATTGCTTTTTACAATGGAATTATTGCTAAGTGCCCAGGAACACATCAAGATCTCATTATTAAGTCACAAAATGTCTTATTTATTCCTGGTCTCTAGGTGAGTTATTTCTCAGCAGTAGCAACAGTGTGGATTATTGAAGTAATATTTTACATAACTGTTTTGGTTGTGCTGGTAGATTTTATATTTGGACAGTTGTGATTGATACATTATTTTTGAAATGTGCATTAATTTAAAAGAGGAAAGCTTTCTTAATCTGTAATTTCTGCAACTCAACCAAGCTGTATTGTTAGAGATCTATTGTCTATGTCTGTCTAGATTTTTTTCCTTAGTGACCACTAATTGCCAGTGAAAATCAATCTGCAGATGGAGTTGAAGCACACCTGCATGAACTACAGGCCTAATATCACTGTATCCAAGGTTATTATTTTTCTCACATCTCCATTTTCTCTTTCTCAATTGGAAAATTATGTGCAGGTTCTTTTAATGAAGACTGCATAAGTTAACAAATCAAGACAGGCTGACATTTTCTTGGCTGTAGACCATACTAAGTTTTACTTTTGGTTAAAAGTTCCAAAAAGGAGAAACTCTGTTGAGTTTGTGTGTGTGTGTGTGTGTGTGTGTGTGTGTGTGTGTGTGTGTGTGTGTGTGTGTATTTTATGTGAAAAATCTCCTGTTCTCTTCTGTCCTACAAGTTTTTGCTTACTTTTCCATGGTGTTATTGCAATTTCTGAGAATGCAGCTGGAGACATTTAATGCTTGAAATAATATTTTCATATTCTGAGAATCATTATTGTGAATCCAGCCATAGTGAGACTGAATGACTAAAAATGTCAGTTTACATATACCAAGTCTAAGACTGCTGTTTCTCAGACTGTTCCCTTTTCTATGAGCTATGGTGATCTTTGAGTTGGTATTTACATATTTAGGGGTGTTCAGGAGGACTTGCCCCTGTACAAAAAACTACTTTAAAGGAGAACAGCCATATTTGACATAAACTGTATGTGTGCATTTTTGTACTTTTTTTCAGAATTCTTGGGCTTGCAGTTATAAATTTCAGAATTATAATAAGGGCTGGTACTAATTACTTTTGTGACAAAAAAATGGTGTCACTGGAGTACTGGAGTCATATTCTTTCATTTGTAGATATTTATTTATGTGTTTGTGTTTGCTTCTTTGTTTACTGATTTATTCATTTTTTGTTTGCTTATTTTTATATTCTATGTCCATTCCAAAGTTTATTTAATCTACATTTTTTGTTTGTTGCTTTTTCTTTAATTGTTTTAGGTTACAAGCATCTTAATAAACCTGAACCTGAACTGTATACACCCCTATGTCCATATGTGACTGAATGTAATATGAATATTTCTTATATTATTATGTACTGTGGTATCTGCTATGGATATATTAATGTGCCTGTGCAGTAGACTGTGTTATAGGCATATGGGTGTCACACTCCCTGATAACTGTAGTAAAAGCTAGCATTACTGTCATGAGTGGTCACTCTGGTGATGCCATTGCATATCTTGTATGGTTTCATTGAATAGAGTGGGATGTAGCAGATGATATTAAACAGGGCTGTTTTCATCACTTTGACATGCAGACCTCTATCATTGCTCTTGTTGCCCTAGTCTCTTTGCAGAGGAGCGCCCTATTCATGCAACTCAGTAATTAAACCAACTTAAGCCTTTCATGGATCCAGAAACACAGAAATACGGTAACAAGCAGGACCTACCACTGTTACAATGTGATCTCTAAAAAGAATTTGTGGAGAATAACCTGCATCTTATTTTGAACTAAAACTGTATGTATGATGTTTTTGTGTTTTCCAGTCTGCAGGTTAGAAATCAACAGTGGAGGATACTATGAAATGACCAGGAAATAAGTGAGGATGATATTTGTCTGGTTTCAGTGAGACATTCACCATGTTCCTCAGTATGGATGCTCTAGTAGACATGGTCCCAATATAATTCAGGACTTCTGCTACAATGTACTTCTGCATAATATGCTGTTCACACTCCTTGCCACTTTTGAAACCATGGTTGCCCTTCTCCATAAGATGCACACTACACTTTATTAATACTTCTGATACTATGGCTACAATCCTCTATGAAATGCTTACTACACTACACAATACAACTGACTCCATGACAGCACTCATTCATCAAATGTTCACTGCAATCCTCATTACTTCTGCTACTGTGGCTGCTCTCCTGCACAATAATGCACACTGTACTCCATAGTACTTCTGACACTGTGGCTGCACTCCCCTATAAGATGGCCTCCACATCCACAGTACCTCAGTACTTCTAACACTGTGACTGCACTCCTCCATAAGATGCTCTACACTCAATAATACTCCTGCTACCATAGCTTCACCTATCCATAAGATGTTGCTCACACTCCATAGTACTTCTGATACTGTAGCTGCACTCCTTCATAAGATGGTCTCCATATCCACAGTACTTATGATACTGTGGCTGCACTCCTCCATAAGATGGTCTCCATATCCACAGTACTTCTGATACTGTGGCTGCACTCCTCCATAAGATGGTCTCCATATCCACAGTACTTCTGATACTGTGGCTGCACTCCTCCATAAGATGGTCTCCATATCCACAGTACTTCTGACACTGTGTTTGGCTCCTCCATAAGATGCTCTACACTCCATAATACTCCTGCTACCATAGCTTCACCTATCCATAAGATGTTGCTCACACTCCATAGTACTTCTGATACTGTGGCTGCACTCCTCCATAAGATGGTCTCCATATCCACAGTACTTCTGATACTGTGGCTGCACTCCTCCATAAGATGGTCTCCATATCCACAGTACTTCTGATACTGTGGCTGCACTCCTCCATAAGATGGTCTACATATCCACAGTACTTCTGACACTGTGGATGGCTCCTCCATAAGATGCTCTACACTCCATAATACTCCTGCTACCATAGCTTCACCTATCCATAAGATGTTGTCCACATTCCATAGTACTCCTGATACTGTGGCTGCACTCCTCCATAAGATGGTCTCCATATTCACAGTACGTCTGACACTGTGTCTGCACTCCTGCATAAGGTGCTGTCCACACTATATAGTACTTTGGATACAATGGCTGTACCTCTCCATAAGATGCCGTCCACCCTCCATGGTATTTCTGATACTGTGGCTACACACTGCCAAAAGATGCTTACCATACTGAACAGTACTTCTGACACAATGGGTACACAGTTTCATAAGACTCAATGTAACTGACTGGTGAAGATGAACTAGAAGTTTGAGTGACACAGCGAATCTCTGGAGTCTTCTAACAGCTCTATCACTCCTTTAAATCTGGCACATTTAGATGGTAAGTATGTACTATCAGTATGGCATCCTCATGCTAAAGGCTCTATTCCATTCTCAAATGCCTCTATTCCATTCTCTTTTGTCCCTACCTGTACCTTAAATGCCACTGTCTTCATCTTCACTCCTGCTATTGTACCTTTGCTTGTTTGTATTCTGCTCATTGATGATACCTCCTTGTGCCTTGAATGCCACTATGAGCTTTGTCCTGTTGTTACATTTACCTGCTTCTTAAGTTCATATACTCGGCTAATAACCAGTGGGGCCTTTATAAGCCAGCCTGTCCAAGCATCCCAGCAGTAATCTGCAAGTCTATGTGCTTTAGAGGTTATTTTAAGGAGTATATGTAAGATAAGGCAAGATTTACAGGCTGAGTCTATTCATTGGATGCATAGGTGCTGGACCAAGGTTGTATTTCTGATTTCCCATCCACTAGTCCAGGTTTTTCTTGAATAGAGTTAGGGAAGAACTTTGCTTCAGAAAGATGGGAAGCCTGCTCCAGTGAAAGGGAGTTCGCTGAGATACATTTCTGCCCCTCCAACATCCCCTATTTATGTTGAAAGCAAATTTTAAATCCTTAGATTGATTAATTCTGGTGTTATTCATTTTGTAGATATATTAATCAAATGCATAATTAACTTAATTTTTTAAAATGAATTTGTTTTCTTTAAAACTGTTTAGTGATATTTTAAAATAATAGTGGTTTAATTGCCACCATATTTCTTTATAACTTAAAATATCCTTTTTTCTATTCCCTCCTCATTACTCTTTATTATTATTCAACTGTACATTTTGAACATTTGAAGGCTGTTTGTTTCATTTTGTAGATATGCAAAAGATCTATGAGAGAGAGATCCAAGGATGCCTTGTATGCCCTGACATAGATTGCATCTCAGCAGTCTGTAGGAAACCAGTGCATAGAGATAGGGCTTTGAGGCAATCTGCACAGAGTGTGCTGTTTACGTCTTGTATTCTTTTTATGAGGAACCTCTGTGGATGTTCCAGTTGTTGAATGTGTCTGATCAGATACATACCAAACAGGGCATTGTACTTAACGATTGATGTTGAATTTGTTGGCCAGCAGATTTGCTCTATATTCCAGCTCCATAAAAGTGGTTTGTTCCATTTGCAATCAGTTCTGCACACTGCTGTATGCTACCTTTGAGGTTTTGAACATAGCTAAGGAAAGCTTTCTTGTTGTCCTTGGCCTGGGAGGCTATCTTTACCTCACATTTGCTTTTAGAAGACTTAATTTGTCCTTTTAATTGCTTTTTAGATTGATGATAGTTTTTATCACATTGGGCATAGCACTTCCTAATCTTGGCTATGACCTTTATGTTCTTTTGTAGTACAACCTGTTTACGTTTGGATCCCACGGGATGATGTGTTTATTAGTTCTGGGCTTATGTATGGTAGGCACAGCTGTCTGCGTGCTTACTGACATGATTGGACAGGGTTTCTGTGAAAAATTCTGCATAGGCAGCTGTGCTCTCAGGGTTTGGAGAGGGAGGACTTGAAATTTTGACAATTTATTACTTACAGTTGGAAAGATTACCATAGAATAGTTCCTAAATGTTACAGGGTTACCTGGAGTCATGAGATTTATTTTTATTATAAAGAAGATAGCTTTATGCTCTGACCTTACCAGACAGAGTACTATGTGGGAAGGGTACAGCATTCTCCTCTGTTTATGAGTACCAGGTTGGGTATGTTTACACTCCCCCTATTGGGCATATGGACTGTCTGGTACAAGGTGTTTGCATTTGCAAAGTCCACATATCTCCAGGCCTGTAAGTTAAGGGTTGTGACAGTATCCCAATTTATAGTGGGGTAGTTGAAATCTCCCATGAATATAGTATTGGGTTGAATGATGAAGGCCTCCAGTAAGTCCATGTACAAGGTATGGCTTTCTATAGCTTGCAAGGATATGATATGGCACTTTACCTATGGAGAGCTAGTCATAGAGAAGCTCAAGCATGTCATCTTGTTTGACTAGTCTTGAGGTGAGTTTTTTCTTGAATTAGAATGGGACACCTCCACCTGGCCTGAATGTGTACCCTGCATTGTTGGGGTGCTCTCCACAGTTTAAAACCATGTCTGCATAAATGCACAGGTGCCCACATTCTCCAGAGTGAGGAAAGCCTAGAGGGAGTGGAATTTCTTGTTTAGGCTTCTGACATTTAGCAGTAACATCTTTAGATTCCCTTGTCTTGGTTTTGCTGAGTCAAAAGGTTGGTCACGGTCTAAAAAGGCACTATGGGAACATCAGTGTTTTAGCTAATTTTCAAAATCCTAGAAGGGACAGATGCAGACTATCCTTGGCAAAACAATGTATTCTGTCGACCATATCCTCAAACGCTAACAAATATTTTACCCCATTGCAATGACACAAGAAACTAAACCAAGTATTAAATTAAGTCATCTTTTTTCATATTGTGACATCATCCTTGGTGAAGGTAGAATGTTGCTCAATGCTAGACACATACCAGCCTGAGACACATAGTCCAAGAAGTTTCATGATGTCTGCCTTCATGTAGTCCAGGGAGGTACATCTCAAGTCATTTATACACACAAGGACTATGACTGAGTCATACTGCTACTTGTGGTATAATGACTTGAGTGAGTGCGTGATTTGGTGGGTCCTGGCCCTTAATAGAAAAATGACTGTGATTTTTTTTCCTTATTCAGCCTGTATGCTTCACAATGGATTCTCCTATGATTTAAATATTGGGTAGTGTGTCGGCTTGCCTTAAGGGGTTTGTAGTTGAAGCTACAAAAATTGTGGCTGTAAGAGTTGTGTTGAGTGTTGTTTTGGTGAAATACTTTTGTTCTTGCTGAGCATTCTTTCTGTATAATGTATGTCAAGGAGGTACTCGGGGTTTAGGAAGGGTGCTTTTAAGTGTCTCAGCATATGCTGGTGTATATGTTCAGTTAATACTGTGTATGTGGTGTATGTTACTGACAACCTGATTGTTATTTTGAGTGCTTTTGTGTGAGTCTTACATACAGTGACACAGTGTAATTATATCTCTCACATACTGTATCCATTTCTCTCAGGATTAGTTGTCTGTCAGCAAACATATGACAATTCCTGCATTGTTTCAGGATGCCCATATCTACCAAGCTGACAGATGAGAAATTGGGTGTCAGGTCTTTTTTTAGGTGAACTACAAAACTTCTCTTTGTATCATGTGCTTCATTTTTTGTATTTATTTGCTAATCAAGTAAGTGAAGTGGCCCATGAACCCTTTTAACCTATGACCTTGAGCTCCAGCTAAGCAATGCAAGCAGTAAAACAAAAAATGCCTGCATAATGCATAAATAGCATTACTTCAGGCATGGAGCAGCTAAAGTATCAGAAGAGAAAAGACCCAGCTGTAAGCATTCTAAAGTCAACAGCACAAATTATATGTTATATATGAGTCATGGGATTCATAAATATAATGCCTAAATGCATAAATGCATTCTATGCTGTATGTTTAGTATGCTACCTGTTAATACTGTGATTCATAGACATAAACTGCAGTATACATACAGATCTTTTTTAGAAAGACAGTCTCAATGAATGGTACACAAGTGCGTATAGTGCTATATACCCTGCTGCTACTGCTTGAAATGCTTTATAATATGTTAACACCACACACGACAACAAGATACAGTTAATTATTAACATCTTTCTAAGTTTTGTGCTGCTTTGCACTGTACCTATATACCCCATAATGATTCATACTGATTTTTAGTTTGTTAAGCTTGGCACTGGAGCTATTGGTTATTGCCATATTATGTTGTTAAGGGGATCTGAAGTTGTTGCAGCTCTCGTTGGCTGGAATTTAAGGAAATTGCTGTGGGGGGCTGAGGACAGTGCAGTATAGAAGAAAGGTTTATGTATAACCTAGGGGCTTCAGGAACTTAGGGTCATTACTGTGTGTGGGGATGGGGACAGTCCAGTATAGAAGAAAGGTTTATCTATAACCCAGGGACTCCAGGAACTTAGGGGTATTACTGTGTGGGGATTGGGACAGTGCAGTATAGAAGAAGGTTTACCTGCAACACAGGGAGCTCCATAACTGGAAACTTCCCCTCCAAAAAAGTTGATGTTGTTGCCTTGTTAGGTGAACAACACATTATCAGGGGAGCGAGACTGGTACAGACACAGGCACTACACTGTATATAGGTACACAGTCATAAGTTCTGTAGGTTACCCCTTTTTGACCATTTCAGTTGGTGTATGATCCTGGGTAGGGTGTATTTCCATGTATTCTCCATGCATGGAGTACTATGACTAGACAATTGCGAGGGACACCATAAGAGGTCTTATTCCACTGTGTACCAGCCTTTATGATTCACATAGGGTTTCAGTGCCAGTCTTTCTGATTCACACAGTGCTTTGTTTTACAGTTCTACTGTGCACCAACCCCAGTACATGGGATACAATGTTATCAAGTCCTGCCTGTTGTGTAGATACAGAAAGTAAGGAAATATGAATATTATTCAGCAATTTTGAATGCATATCATAGAACAATTGAACATGCTACATTTTACTGGTAAGATATTAAAAATATGTCAATTATTGATTATATACTAGGTAAGAGCAAACAAAATATTACTAAAATCATTTTATATACTAAACTATAATAGCACTAGACTATTTAAATCATTGGTAAGATATACAAGAATCAATATACAATTAAGCTCGCCACATGAACAGATGTATTAAGGAAAATAAGGAACTATTAAGTGTTTTTCCCTGCGCAGCAGTCCTTTAGAATTATAATAACAATGGAGGGGGTCATTCATAGCATCCCAAATTCATTAATTTTAAAAAGCTAATATTTAGTTTTTTATTTGCTCAGAAATAACCCTTCATTTCTTTTGGTAGCTATAAAGCACATCCTTTAATTCCTTACTTACTGTGTCTAAAACATATACCTTATAACTTCATAATGACAAAGGCAAGAAATCATGCCATAAAAACAATAAAAAATAAACAGATGTAACAAAAGCACCAAAACAGGTCAACCATGTCAAAATAATTTATTCAGCACTTCCATTCAGCTGTGTTACAGACTTCGTAAAAAAACAGTCTTGCACTGCACACTCCATAAATGAAATACTCTAATACTAGTCACATGATCATACATATACAGGTCATATGAACATCTAACAACCAATATAAAGTATATATACTTAATAATAATAAAAATGATTATACAATACTACAATAATCACTCAAACAGCAAGAACATTATAAAATAGCATATATTGCAAACATCACTTACAATGCATATATAAATCAATATTATCAAACATTTGCTGCCCACAGTTTCAACAAACTATTAAAAGAAATGCATTCATTTAACCATGGTGCACTGGCAGCACTCAGTAAAATCTGTAAGGTAAAACACTCTAAACTCAGTCACATTTTTTGCTGGAGTGCAGGGAGTGCCTTCTGTGTGGAGTCTGCATGTCCTCCCCGTGGTTAGGTGGGCATACAAAAGACATACGTAAATGGGTGTGCCTTTGTTGAAGGTTGAATGTCGAGCTGGCACCTTGGCGTTTATCAAAATCTACTGCCAATCATTAGCGTACCGGAGTTCCACTGTGGCGACCCCTAACCAGGAAAAGCCGAAAGACAAAAACAACTACAACCTCCCCAAGGTAGAAGGCACCACTTTCCTTAAGTAAAGAAAAAAAAACACATCATTTATTTAAAATCTCTACAGCCAGATGCATACTTGTATAAAGCACTGGTATTGTGACATGTACATATGCTGTGTATATGCCTGTATATTCTCAATAAAAAAAAAACTGTTTTGCCCACATACAAAGCTTGGGAAGACTGGCAGGTTGCTAAGTAGATAACACCCATAGTGTAGGAACTGAACTTCCCTGTTAAAAAATGGTTCTTGGAAAATGTTGTATCACAACCCCATCAGTTTCATTGATAAAGGCTCATTGATAACAAGCCCCACATTTAGCCATTTTCTGTTGTCCTTGTCAGTGTCAATATGTTGGTGTGGCAATCCCTTTTCTAAAATATTTTCAAGTTTTTGCCTCTCCTAGAAACAAAACTAATATTATTCCATAATTTCATAATTAAACCAATATCACTAACTATAGCTGTATTCTGGTTCTTAATCATTATAGATTTAACATTAACATGGTTCATACTCTATAGTAATACCTCTGACCTAGTAAAATCTTCCTTATAATTTTTATAATGATATTCTTTACTAACTTAATTTCTTCTGTTAATCATCAGGGTTCACTGACCCACCATTTAAAATGTGTATGAAATTGACAGCTTTTCTTCAACATTCCCAACTATCAGTTTCGGGTAACATCTATCATAAAAAAAAAATACCTCCAATTCATCACAAAATATTTTGTAATTTGAAACAGTCCTATAGAGTCTCATCATTTTACCTATGATAAGACCAATCTTCTGACTGAAAGGATGAAAACTAGTAAAGATAAATAAGAATTTAGAAAAAGAGAGTTTATGACAAAGAGTTGACTCAAATATGCCAAAGTGACAATTCTTATTCATAGTAATATCTAAATAATTAATTAATAATTATTCATAGTAATAATCTAAATAATTAATTGAACCAACAAATCAAGAATAGGCACATAGTAAAAAATCAGTAGTAGATTTCAAACAAAAAAAATGATTTTGCTACCTAACCATAAAGTAAAAATATCATCTAGGAATATAAATATAACTTAATAAACTTGTTGAAACTAGAGCATAAAATGTTTGCCTTCCCAAAACCATGTTTTATTGTCAATGTACATTGATGCTGGCTTGCTGTTCATAGCCACACCATTTTCAGTTTAAAGTAGTCACGATAAAACATATAAAATTATTAATACTGTGTGCATAAACTCAGTTACATTCCTAATGTCTAAATTAGTTAATACAGTATCAGTCATTAGTGCTTCAGTAAACCATTCCATCCATTGGAGGTGGATGTGAGTAAATTGAAACATCAGGCATAGCAAATTTAACATCCTTCTCAAACATAGCACCACCCATGATATTAATGAAATGCCAGAAATCCTTTAAAATACTGTCCTTATTTCTAAAAAAATGTTTCAGTGTAAAATTGGCATATTATACAAGTAGTTTTTACTTTGGACACAGTGCAGGTACAATCAGCCTAAAGAGGATCCAAAATAACTTCTTTGTGTACCTTTGGGATACCAAAAAAAAGCCAGTATAACAGGTTTTGTAATCAGAATTGCTGCAACTGCTTAGCTAATTTATCTTGAAAAATAAATCCTTTAGTAAGGAGTCGATTATATTATATGCAATATTAATTCCATTTGTATATATCATTTCATAAAAAATGTCATCAAAAGTATGTTCAATATCCTACAGGAGTAATTATCATAGATCATTATAACTACCACACCCCACATTTGCCAGGCTTTGTGATCTTGACACTATGGTAATGACAACATGCATTTAAGAGTCATGCTCCCACTTAGTCAAATTGTAATACCAAGTTTTATTTTCTTGCTCAAATGGAGATCTAAAATCAATTTTGCAAAGTTTCCCAAAAGTTGTAATTTTCACTTTTTTTGGAGGGGGGATTAAACACACTCTGGAAAAAACAGACAGGGTCATTGATCCATTTTGATTATTCATCATTAATTAAAATATAAAACTTGAGTTTCTTCCCAAAATATTTATGTTCCAAACTCAAGTCCACAAAATCTGTTTCCTCGATGGAATGAATATAAAGGTTTGTCTGAACAAACTACAATAAAGAAGTGTGACCTCTAAGTTGCTGTAATGAAACATCTTGAGGCCTTCATTCTTATTGATAGTATTTGCAGAGGTCTTCATTTCCACTGATTTCTGCCATCTTGCTCTCTCATTTGCTGTCTCTCCAGCATAAAATCCTGGGTACCAGGTAATTGACATGTCACTTTTTGATTGACTGTCTCCCCTACAAGTCTCTCTGTCCTCTGAAGATGTGTA
Organism: Protopterus annectens; assembly: GCF_019279795.1. Lineage (NCBI taxonomy): Eukaryota > Metazoa > Chordata > Ceratodontiformes > Protopteridae > Protopterus > Protopterus annectens. The sequence goes on from NC_056726.1 coordinate 335,503,261, forward strand.
AACTCAAAAAAAATTTCCAAATGAGGACTGGATTCACTGTAGTCTTTTGTTGTAATAGAAGTGACATCAGTAGAAGCACCAGCAACATTGCTGACACCTGTTTTGGTGCTTAGGTATAGAGTATACAGATTTCATCTAAAAATCTTTATCACTGGTGAAATTCTTCTGTTTACAGTCCTAAATATTGAACATGAACATTAATAAACATTGAACATGTTTGTTCAATCCACCCAAAATATTATCAAATTTTGTTTATGTTCAAACAGTTAATCTGATGTGCTGGAACAAACCATTTTATTGATATTGAATTCCAGGAAGTTCATCTCTTTATTATTATATTTCATTAAAATTGTCATTAATTCCAAGCCTGCCCTTATCAAATAGTTCCACTAAATCCATGTACAAGATGGAATGTGTGTACTGTTAGAAAACCTTCACATTCTAAGTCCCTTTGGTGAATGTCTGTTGTTGATACAGCCACTCAAGCTGACTTTGAAAACCCAGAGTTATTTTACCAGTGTTATTGGTGGAAAATAAGAAGGATGTATTCAACTAGCCCTCCATGGAATATCCCTTCTTGGAAGCACTTTCCATATTTTCTGTGTTTTGCCCTCTGTTAGTAATAGTACTGGTATAATTCACTTGAAGTGGGTTGTTCCATGAAGTGTCAGCTGGATTCAGAAAACTATTTCTAGATATGTCAATCACTTGGCCAGCAGTACTCACATTGTATATTTGTGATACATGCTATGAGAGTTGTAACATTATTGCTGTGGGCTCACCATCTGAATACTTTGGATCCTGCCATTCTGACTTTCAATAACCTGATCAGTGTAAGGTGTATAAAGCAAATTAGGTGAAATAGACTCCGAAGGTGCCAACATAATGTGAGAAAACGAATAAACACAAAAAATAAAATAAAATAATAACCAATTAGCACTATATAAGATGTAAAAAGTAAACCCCCCTATATTAATGGAAGAATACTATGGAATATATTGATAATCAAAGCAACATCAGTTCAGCAGGGTGTAGTTCAGTCATTAAATGCTAAGGTGTCAGGAAGGCAATGTTCTCTTAGAGGAAGGATGGACTTTCCTGCAATGAGTTTATGTGGACACTTAATTTTCCGAATAATCCATATGAGGTGACTGGCAGTGGTAATTAAGTGTGCTGCGGCATTTCTTAGTGGCAACCAATACTATTGCTGCAAATTATTACTGTAGTTTCACTCCTTTCCTACTTGACTGTCAAACCAGACATGCACACACACACACACACACACACACACACACACACACACACATATATATATATATATACATAGAGAGAGAAAGAGAGAGAGTGGGCTAATTACATTGAAGGCAAATTTGACTGAAAGAAAAAAAATAGGTACAAATGACTGAACATATATTTGACTGAGAAGTCATTTCATCAAAAACATTCTACGTAACATATGTTCCATAAAAAGCTTTCCTGCAGGGGGACAAATCTCCTTGCACTCCCACAACCCCCTTAATTATATATTCTAACTCCATGGTTGCACATCCATGGAGAAAAGAAAACAACACTGAATGCAGTGGATCAGTGCTAACACACAAACACAATCATCTACAAATGTGGGGTCACAGTGTGATAGAAGGCATTGCCAATCCACACAAAAATCTTATAAATTATGCTCCTAATAGTTCCTATGATTAAGAATGACACCAGAAGCTCTGTTGGTATAGAAGAATAAAGCCCTAACTACAGCCCAGCAGATCAAGGTTTGATTGTTATTAACATAATATTAATATACAACATAATAATAACAGTTATAATTAGGGTGTTCATGGTGCTTCAGTGGTTAGCACTGTCACCTCACAGAAAGATGGTCTCCGGTTCAATTCTTAGCTGGGATGCCTTCTCTGCAGAGTCTGCATGCCCTTCCTGGGGTTGGGTGGGTTTCCTCTGGGTTCTCTAGTTTCCTCCCACATTCTAAAGACATGCATTTGGTGGATTGAACACTCTAAACTGGCTGTAGGTGTGAGTGAGTGGTATTTAGTTTCATGATAAGTTTTTGCAATGCTGTAACAAAATCAGCACTACATTGGGTTAGGTGAAATTGGGCTATTCATGATAGAAATAGCCTGGACTGACACCTTCTTGATAATTAATATCTTATTTTAAATTATGCTTGTACAGAAAATCTAACATTAATGCATTCATTTGTCATAGTAAATTAGGTTCAGTATTTATAAGTTCTTGAATTCAGTTACAATAATAGTGTGCAAATATACATGTATGTAAATAATGCATGATGGATTATTATTACAAGTAGCTGATTAAAGAAATATGTATTTATTTTGGGATAACATGTTAGCTTCAAAATTGTATTAAGGTTTTGAATGTTATTAGGTTGTGTGGGGTGAGATGAATATTTTGTTAGTTGTGTTTTTCAGACAATGCTAGTTGCAACTTATATAACTGAGTATATTTGCATGTTTTCGGACATATTGAAATAAATAATATTTGCAGTTTGCATATAAATATGCAATATGCTGCAAGATTCTTAATGTTGGATAGATTTTGTGCATATGAGACTGTAAAAAAAATAAAGCACTATGCTATTAAGAATGATTTTACATTGTATACTGATGGAAAGGGTTCTGCAAATATAAATGTTAAGTCTGTTGCTTTTTTATTAAATAAAAGTTTATGTGGAAGTCTTAATGTTTCAACTAATGATATATCAAAGACTAAGAGTTGTATTGTTGATGAAGAGAATAAAAAAGAGAAAATAAAGGCTAAAGAGAGGGCCTCAGTACCCAAATCTGAGTTACATGGACAAGTATAAAACTAAGACAAAGAAAGGTAAAGGAGATGTTGGAGTCAAAGAAGAATGGTAGTATGCACCCATCTAATTCAGATTTGTATATTAAGAGTGCTTCACCTATGCAACTGTTGGATGATCCACTGCATAATGAATTACCAGTCACAGACTGGCTGTTAATGAAAAAAGTGTGGGAAAGCATGATGAATCATATTGTGTCAAGGAAAAATGCAGTACCTCTTTAACATTTGAAAAAGATAATGAGGAAATATTGTCAAGCAGCAAGGACCATTATGAAAGACAAGAAATGCTAGGGTGGGTATACAAGAAGGGAGATGGACAGTTGTATAACTGCTGAATTCACTCAAATGATGTGGTTATTAAGAAATGGCAAGGACATTAAGGTATTGCTAATGGCATAAGTTGTAATATAGCAAGAAACTGAAAAAGTGAACTACAAAGTAGTACAATTACATGAGACAATGAATATGATAAAAGGAAGTGAATGAGACTTTGAGGGAACTAAAATACAGCATAACAAATAATGAATAACATATCCAGAAATTAAAGATAACAAAGGAAAAAAGACAGAAATAATAGCATAATTAAAGAGGGAAATTACTTTGGAAGATGTTTGCAAAAGTAAAAATCAAAATAAAAAATCAGGAAAGTTTATCCATGCTTAATATGGTAAAATGAAAACATGTATAGAAACTGTAAGGAACTAGTGAAGCAAAATGACAGTGTACAAACTGAGAATGATAAAAATGATAAATTAAAGAAAAAAAATGGACTAATAACCAGTAAAATCTAAGAAAGAAAATATTACAATAAAGTAGAAGGAGAATAAGATCCAAAAATAGTAGCCATAGAGTGAATCTAACAACAGGGATAAATGTATCTTTAACAACTGAAATTAGAAGTTATCAACTACTATTTATAACAACTAAAATTATAAAGACTGCTTGTAGTTGAAAAAATAATGAAGGAAACTATCGGATATAGCAGATTCATTTAAATGCTACGTGTAGGAGGTTAGTGAAATGATAAGGGATTAACTGAATGTGGATCAAAGAGACAAAATATACTCATTAGGGAATACAGAGACTTTTTATGAAAAAATATAATCCATTTATAACATGCTGATAATGAAAAATTAAGCATCCAGTATGTGAAAGAGGGCACTAAAATTTGCTTTTAAAAGTATTATTAGAAAGGAGATGCATATAAAAGAAGTTTTGGTGGTGGATACAATGAAAGGCACTACTTCAATTAACTTGCAATTCTCTGCATGTCAGAACAATTGGATAATGTAGAAGTACACTGAGTTGTTTTGGGAGAGGAAAGCTTTTTTGTTTTATGGGTAGCCATTTGACTTTTTCAGGGGGGATACAGTGATTTTCATGGACAGGTAAGTTTGTAACAAATTGCTTGATCACAATTATGGGATGGGGTAATGCAGCAAATAGGTGGAAATAAGGGAAAAGTCAAAATAGGTTGCAGGAGGTGAATATGGTGATTTAAACATGATGATTGGGATCTGTGGAAATTATGAAGAGTGTTTACAAAAGAAGACAGACAATAGGAATTTGATAGATAGGATCAGAAATTAACAATATAATAAACATTTACAACTTATAAAACATGGACTTGACAAAAAATGCAAACTATTATTGCTCTTACATATCCAAAGTTTAAGGGTATACTATTGAGTATTGTATTACACCTCAGCATTTAAATGAGAAAAGTTATATATGTATAAAATCAAACAGGAAATGAGTAACAGCTTGACCCCATGTGCAAAAATGGGAAAAGGGGTTGAGGACTGATGGATCACCTTCCTATTGACTTCTATATGGATATATATATATATATATATATATATAAGAGATATATATATATATATATATAAACAATGAAAATGAAACAAAACACACCATTATTGATAGAGTACCGAAGGAGGCCTAAGCTATGATGATCAGTGATAAACTGGATAATTTAAAAACTAATTTAGTTATCAGGATGTTTATATACAAGTTGATTTATTTTATAAAGTGTTTATATCAAAAATAAGAGGCAGATTGTCAGTATGAGAAACAGTGGATGTATTGTATGATTTGATCAAGAATGTTTGAAAGGTAAACACAAATATAAAGCATATAAAACACGAAGAATAGAGAGAATGAAAGAAAATATATAATTATGAAAACTGAGAAATAACACTGTAAAAGAGTAACTAAAAGTATAAAGGGCTGCTAAGACAAATTAAAATGGAATTGAATAATGGAAAATACTGCAAATAAAATAAAGCTTTTTGATGGTATGTTAGAAATTTGTAGGCAACAAATACTTTTGTGATTGGAATATAGATGGTGAGGGTTGGAAGAAATATTTTGTCAGAAAGTATAATAAGTCAAATACAGAAGCTGAGACAATAGTAATGGAAACTAAAAGATGATAAATCTGACAAATATTAAATTTAGTGAGCATGGATTTTGAAGAAGTACAAGTACAGTGAGATCTGGAAAGCTGCCAGCTCATTTGGGATAAAAATAGAACTATATAAATGACATAAAGAAAAATGAATTTATGTACTGGTGGAATTATTTATAAACAATTTAGATAGGGGAGTCTTTCCCTATTCCTGGGCAGGCAGAATAACTATTTCCATTTTCAAGAAGGGTTCACTGATTGATTCAAAATCTTATAGACCTTCAATTAATTTATCTGGCACTAAAATATTTGCCTGCATATTCTATGAATATTTGAAAAGTCATATAAGACAGCAAGGAGTTTACTGTGCACAGTTTGCATAGATTCTAAAATATTCAACAATTGACACACATATCATTTTACCATATAATTAAGATATGTTATTTTAGAAGACAAATGCTATATAAGTGGTGCCTGTTGATTCTTCTGACAATTTTAATAGATATGATTTTTGAGAATAATGAAATGTTTTTCTCCAAAAATGTAATTTATATAATTTCAGCATTATATACATCATTCAGGCCAGAGGTAAAATGTCTAGTTAAGTCACTTAATGCAGACATTTAGAAGCAAGACTTGTAGCACCATGGCTTATTTTAAACTATATTGATAACATAGTCAAAGCTTTAATAAATGCTAGTGTGAATGCTTCAGGAGTAAATAAATTGTATTTCCAGTGTGAAAGGAGTAGTGTAAAGATGGGAAAATGGTTTGTGTATATATATTTTATCTTTCTTTGGAATCCATCTTGTTTCAATATTGATGCTGACAGGCTGGCTGTATCTGTAGTTTTCTTTTCCTGTAAGATGGATACTGACAACATGAATATTGCTAGTGTAGAAAGCTGCAACATGGAAGATCAGTAGTTGTCCTAATATGGAAAGGCACAGATAAGAAGTCTGCTGATTCTTAGCAAGCAAAATAATACAAAGGTATTCAGATTTAATTGGGTAGTGGCTGTAGTTTAATGGATACAAAATATTCTGCCTAAATGCAATAACAATACAAAAATAATGAAGTTTCTTGTGTTTGAAGAGAAAAGACCTTGATAGTTTAGTCATCCATGTATGTGTGTTCTTTGCAATGAAGAATATTATTCTGTTCTGTTCTGCTGAAATGTGTTATATGAAGTTATTTTTGTACCTTAGCAACAGCTATCAGGTTAGCTGATAATTTGCTTATTTTAACCACACTCCATGATACTTTAAAGAAGCAAATCAGCTGCCCATAGCATACTGTGGAAGAGTTAGAATTGTCTAACAGTACAAAAAAAAAAAAACAAAGTTAATGATTTTTAATAAAAAATAAAAAGTTTGAAATGTATTTGAGTGATATACTCACTGAAAATGTTAATTGATTAATACCATTAGGTTTGTTTCTTTTTCAAGAAATTGGAAAGGGAAGGCATATAATGAATTTACTAAGTTAAATGTGTATTGCAGATGGATGCCACATCTGGTGGTAAGATATAAACACCATTAATAGCTACCAGTAAAGTTAAGGTAAATCATTTAGTTATTTATGATACAAAATTTTATGGAGAATATAAGGCATAACTTCTCAAGACATTTTATAAACTTGATTGCAAAGGTGATTTATCTCCAATGAACATTTCCAAAAATCTTTATGAGAAATTAATTTGGTTAAGTAAATTAATTTAAGCAAACACAATCAGCTGTTTAACTGGATTAAGAGCAACAGATCATCTAATATGGAAGTTTGTTATGGTTGGCATAAAATAATAAAAAAATAGCAGAAGCACCTCAAATAGACTTGAGATATTTCTATACTAATATGAGCTTAGACATTTAGATAATTATCTAAAAAGAATATCAGCTTAAATAAGATTTATTCTACACATTTGAGAATGTTTATGAAATATTTCTGACATATACAAAATAGAAGTAAAAATGTTTTAAATTTTGCATCTGAAATTTATGTCAAGTATATAATACTCTTATTTCATTGATTCATAATTCACGAGTTTAAAGACTGTTTGCTTAAGATTTAATTTTAGAAGCCGAAATAGAAGACTTTGAGGTGAAATAATAGTAAAAATAAAAGTTTAAAAATAGCTTTTGTTTTTTTAAAAAGTGAAGTGGATTTAGTTTATGTCTTGTTGATATGTCCCTTTTATGAAAAAATAAGAAATTACATGTTTGGAAAAGTAGATCTTTATCAATATAAGATCTTGTTGAGATCCCAAGATTATTATTCTCCACTAAAGATGAGCATGCAATATTATGTTTAGCAAGGATGTCATTTTCCCTCCTCTCTGAGTCACATTAGCCAAAACTGCAAGCAACATATCTGCAACATAACCAGCTCTGATGCACTGGAGCATTGACTACAGGAATACAATAACCTTTATACAGACATTTCAAGATTAACATAAATGTTAAGAGGTAAACTGCAGATTTTCCCTACCTGTCTAATATCTACCAGAGGGTGCTCCTACATCAGACAAGCCACTATCTACCTAAAATATCCAAAATGGTCACCAGTCCTATCTCCTCCTGGATGGCTTCTCATTTTCTGGGTCCAATACTTGAATCCCTGTGACCTATCATAGTCAAAGCTACAGACTCTATTACAAATGAGCTAGCTTAATTCCTTTAAGAGAATAATTCATTTTATGGAGTCACTAACATCCTGGAAAGGTACACAGTTGTTCTCATTAAGGGTGTGCAACCATAGAGGCACTGAATTAATGACAGTGACTTTCATCATTAGTCTAACTAGTCAGTGTTTGCCCAGTAACATTTAAAATGGACTTGTACCCTTAGCAACAATGATTTCATGCCACTGTGTTCCATGCATTTCAAGTAAATCTCCAGCATCACAAGTAAACAGCTGAATTCTGAGTGAATGGACTAGCCATGTTATATATAATCAATGCAACAAAAGCCATGAAGGTTTACTGTAAAAAAAGCCCTTGTGATCTAGAAAAAGCTAAATGTGGGTCCATGAGATACCATTTCACTTACATGGTTAATAAATAAATGTGTTAAAGGAAAGCAAGTGTTTCTGTGTAGTTTTATTCCTTCACCATTTTCACTTGCAGCAACATTAATCTCTGAACAATAAAGTTGCATCTAACACATTACAAAGGATACCAGCCTTTATGCTGTATCTGTAATACCCATAACATATAGAAGGATTAATAAGCAATAGTTGGTAGACTGAAGCATAGTCCAAATGATTTAAAGATATGATGACAATGCTAAAGATGACAAATATTTTTTCAGTTTAAGACAGGCAATATAACAGGAAAAATTACAGGCTGCATATTATATATTACTTTAATCTGGTAATTTACCTGTCTTAACATTTTACCAGTGTTCCCTATTCTGCAGTATTTCCATGCTAAACTTTACAGATTTCTTATTAGTTTGTTATTTCCATACAAAAGAATACCTAAGCAAGTCCAATTGCCAGTCCAACAGCAAATATTTTCATGTCTCAGTGATGCCCATATGATTTTCAGTTGCATTTCCACAGTAATCAGTTTGAATGAAATCATAAAATCCACAGTATACAATATCAATGTCTATCATTTGCAGAATGTTTATACAGAATATATTATTCACTGGAAAATTATTAATTTATTTGCTCGTTTTTTTTTTTTTTTGTAATTTCAGAATTATTTGGGGTGAAGTGTGTTTCATATTCAGTCTACAACAAATAAAATAAATGCTCTGAAAGTCTGATTCTAACCAATTTCAAAAAGAACATTTGCAGGACAATTGCTAACTTTAGTTTCTGTAGCTGTTTTGAAATAAGCCAGTAGATGATATGAATGCTACTGTCTTTTGTGTTCTTGTGGATATGTCTTACTTCCCCATATCATCCATATATCTTGGTTTGCATACTGAAATGTATATAGTTGTGATGGTGTTATGAAAGTACTGGGCTAACACTGTGTTTCTGAGCAAGGAAGTAAAAATTTTGCAAACATTACCCAGTGTTTATTCAAATTTATATTTTTATTTTAATTATTTTATGCTTTATTTTTTTTCTGATTTCAGACATCATTTGATGCAAGCTATGTCAAACTTAAGTCCATGCCTGAAGCACCCAGTTATACTTTTATTACATCAGATTTCTTTTACAATTGTTTTGTGCCTGCCAAAGTTCCTCACTGCCATCAACCAGAAGACATTGCTGTCAAGATGGTCATCATGTCCAAGAAAGTAATTTACAGGAACAAACAGATAATCTTTAAATTTCTACAGCAGGACAACCAGACAAAAAATAATAAAGAAAAAGTAAGCAAGGATGAAAAAGAAGGCGTTGCTTCTGTAAGCATACCCATGGACAGCAGAAATATGCACAATAAGGACGAAAGTCAAGAAGTGAAAAGCACAATGATTATTGCAAGATGTAAGAAGATAACAACAATGTCTTTAAAAGGTAAATGTAACTTGCCATATATTTATATTTTGTGGATGAGTTAATTAGCATAACAGACTGAATCTCTGATTCAGAAATATGGTAAAGATGAACAGAGGAAAATGTCATTAGTGGCTAATTACCTTATCTCTGAATGAAACATTGTAGTGTCATCCTTGACCACAGTGCCAGCCCATGCACTGCAGTATAATAAGAACCCTTCAGCATAAGCATATACACATTTACATGTACACATAGACACACACAAACACACACACACACACACACACACACACACACACACACACACACACACACACACACACACACACACACACCACACACATGCACAAATCCCATGCTCCCACAAAAAGCACCTACCTTTATATATATATATATATATATATATATATATATATATATATATATATATATCAAACATTCAGAAGCCATGTAGTTGAAACACTTGATGGCCTTAAGGGGTCATTTGCATATATCCCATGGGCCTCCATTACAGGAGGTTTAAGGTTTTACAAAGTGAATACTCTAGCTTATATGAGTTTTTATTGCAGTTATTACTGAATGGTTTGTCTGTGTGCCCTTTCTACCAACATGCGGACTTGTGCCTTTCTCACTGTAGTGCAGTTCCAGAGTTGGTATATATAGTTTTGTGGGTTTTACATAGTGTGGTGTGTTTTAATGTTGTGTTGGGCCAGTGTTTACTTGCTTTGGGTAAACTTATGCAGTTCTGTATTTTATGTTTTGCGATTGTCATCTCAGTATTTTTGTCTCTGCCCTTTTGGGATTTTAGTATTCTGAAGTAGACCCATATATATATATATATATATATATATATATATATATATATATGTAGACCCATTGTGCTTATAAACTTAGAAAGTTGATAGAATACAGGTTTTTAGGTTAGCATACATTTTCTGAAGGTTACAAAGCCTGAAACTTACATTTCTGTCATTATTTAGTGATGTCACTTCTCAATAAGTTGCCAGAAAACTGCAAATTTGGAGAAACAGACCAAAAATGTGAAGCAAAAATCAGGACATTCTGTGAAAACCTGGACAATTAAGAGGTATATACCAACCATGGAAAAAGAGCAGCACCTAAGAAAAGGAAACAACTTGTGGCACAAACACAGATACTATAGCAGTAATGACTTTTTCATGGAAACCAGAGAATAGGAAGTTTAACATTAAGAAGGTAAACTCAGGCAGATGGGAGAGTCATGAATTTGTGGCTCAATGATATGTAGGGACACAGGCAGTCATGGATGTGGACAAGATGTCAGCAAGGCTATATTTCAGAAACTGGTATAACTAAACTTAAGCAGCTGACAAACCACAGTAATCTGTTTTTGCTGAGTATACACACATATATATCTCAAAAAAGCACACTAGCAGCACCAACACTTGTAATAATTGTGTTCTGATTTTCCTAGCAGATATCACATTTGTGCATATAATACACTAAACACATTGGCTATTGGTCTTGCTACTTTTATCTAGCTATAGTATCATTTTCAAAATATATTGCAATCAGGAATTTTAGATTTCCTTTCCCAGCCATAAGGTGAACTACTCCTGGAACAATTCCTACAACTTGAGAATGCTGCACAGTCAGACTGCTGAGGACAGTGACCTAATAGAGCATCTGCTGGCTGTACAAAGCCATCATGTGACTTTACTAAATGAAATGGATAATTAGCTATTCTAGAAGGTTCCATTTTGGGCCCTTTTTCTGAAGTGCATAGCTTTTCTTATCACAGGAGCTGAGCTCAACAATCCCATTCAACTAGGTATAATGTTGGGCTTCTGAATCACAGCCTCCATCTTTAAGGGCATAGCTAAGAGTTTTGGAATTTTATACCAAGTCCTGTAATATATCACCTTTCCCCAAGAAGTGTAACTCTTCCCCTTCAATCACAGGAAGTGCAGGTTTATGTTAAAAATAGCCAGACATTCTGAAAAATATAATTAAGAAAATATATAAGCATATATCAAAGTAAATATACCAATTGTTATTTTAAATAGTTCACATTTCAAAGCATAACATATTTAATTTTTTAATGCAAATGCTAAAGCAGAGATGGCATGTGCCTGGTTAAACCCAGGTCCATCTGCTTGTATAAATGTATGCCTTCAGTCATGCCCTTTGATTTTGGACCATGTTCTTGGTCTTCAGCATGTGCATGTTTCTGAGTCATAAATAAATGAAATTGAGTTTGCCTATGATTCTGGTTACACAAATTACAAATAACTGTCTTTAAATGAAATAATCAAGTCTACTAGTAGGACATTTACAGCCTTTATTGAGTAGCACAGATACACACATTATACATATGGATATAAGGTTATACATCTTCCATTCAGTAAAACACTCTTCAGACTTGATCACAAGGTAAAAGGGATAGTCCATAAACACATTTAGAGATATCTGTATTGTTTATTCTACTCAATATTAGAATTTAAAAATGGATTCATTTTACTCCTATGTGTTGGATGATTTAATAAAAATAATTACTGGTCTGCATGCATTCAATGTGTCTTACTATATTAGTGATCCACCTACTAGCATCTGAATATATTGTAACAATTTAAATGAACTATGAATCATTATTGAACCAGGAATTGAATTCAGGAATACATTTCCACATGGCTTGAGAATATAAAAGATGAAGGAGGAAAGAAAAGGGAAGTAAAGAAATAGACAACACAAA